>NW_028152255.1:1316518-1574018 GCF_964638095.1 Poromitra crassiceps
ATATAGCCTTATATGCCACAAAGTGAATCGCATTTATATTCAACAAACTATCATGACATCAGCGTTTGTTAACGAGTTGCTAAAAATACATGGGCGATAACTGCCCGCTTGCACATAACGCTAATTAATTAAACATTAACGCTAGCGTTGCAGATCAGTGTGCTCACTGCTGCAACAGAACGTCATTCTTGTCAAATCTGACGAGACAGCTCAACTTCACTGACTAGCCAATCAATATAAATGAATCGCATTTACATTCAACAAACTATCATGACATCAGCGTTTGTTAACGAGTTGCTAAAAATACACAATGCCCGCTTGCGCATAACGTTACGGCGGCAATTAATTAAACGATCTAATGCTACAACTCACAGCCAGATGCATGGATTTGTCAGACTGAGGGATCTGATAACCGCTAACTTGCGGTAAGCTGAGCTGACCCACCTCTCAATTATTTCTCTTGTCTGTGGAAACCAGTCCGTGTTGTTTCTGTTTCTTTTCCTGCTTTTCATCATCTTCGCCATATGGTAATCCAGGATAGGAGTAGCTTGATTGGCTAACTTCTTGTATACTATCCGCACCGCACGCCTGGCTCACAGTCACAACAAACACACCGGCTAAAGTGGGCGTAACGTTTCCTGCATGCCTCTACATGACAGCCAATCACCAGCCGTATTAGAGCGCGGCGTGCAAGCATGTCGCATGCTTATAGGCTCAATGACGCTGTTTTGTTTTGGTATCGAAAATTGGTATCGATTGACAAGGGAGGCTTCGATACCCCTTAGTATCGATGTTTCCATTTCGGTGCCAAGTAAGTATCGAAACTCGATACCCAGCCCTAGCTCCATGTACAAGTACCTCTCCGCTCAATGTACAAGTACCTCTCCGCTCAATGTACAAGTACCTCTCCGCTCCATGTACAAGTACCTCTCCGCTCCATGTACAAGTACCTCTCCGCTCCATGTACAAGTACCTCTCCGCTCCATGTACAAGTACATCTCTGCTCCATGTACAAGTACCTCTCCGCTCAATGTACAAGTACATCTCCGCTCCATGTACAAGTACCTCTCCGCTCCATGTACAAGTACATCTCCGCTCCATGTACAAGTACCTCTCCGCTCCATGTACAAGTACCTCTCCGCTCAATGTACAAGTACATCTCCGCTCCATGTACAAGTACCTCTCCGCTCCATGTACAAGTACATCTCCGCTCCATGTACAAGTACCTCTCCGCTCAATGTACAAGTACATCTCCGCTCCATGTACAAGTACATCTCCACTCCATGTACAAGTACCTCTCCGCTCAATGTACAAGTACATCTCCGCTCCATGTACCAGTACCTCTCCGCTCAATGTACAAGTACATCTCCACTCCATGTACAAGTACCTCTCCGCTCAATGTACAAGTACATCTCCGCTCCATGTACCAGTACCTCTCCGCTCAATGTACAAGTACATCTCCACTCCATGTACAAGTACCTCTCCGCTCAATGTACAAGTACATCTCCGCTCCATGTACCAGTACCTCTCCGCTCAATGTACAAGTACCTCTCCGCTCCATGTACAAGTACCTCTCCGCTCAATGTACAAGTACCTCTCCGCTCAATGTACAAGTACATCTCCGCTCCATGTACCAGTACCTCTCCGCTCAATGTACAAGTACCTCTCCGCTCCATGTACAAGTACCTCTCCGCTCTCATGTACAAGTACCTCTCCGCTCCATGTACAAGTACCTCTCCGCTCAATGTACAAGTACCTCTGCGCTCCATGTACAAGTACCTCTCCGCTCAATGTACAAGTACCTCTCCGCTCAATGTACAAGTGTCGACAGTACCTCTCCGCTCCATGTACAAGTACCTCTCCGCTCAATGTACAAGTGTCGACAGTACCTCTACGCTCAATGTACAAGTGTCGACAGTACCTCTCCGCTCTCATGTACAAGTACCTCTCCGATCCATGTACAAGTACATCTCCGCTCCATGTACAAGTACATCTCCGCTCAATGTACAAGTACCTCTCCGCTCCATGTACAAGTACCTCTCCGCTCCATGTACAAGTACATCTCTGCTCCATGTACAAGTACCTCTCCGCTCAATGTACAAGTACATCTCCGCTCCATGTACAAGTACCTCTCCGCTCCATGTACAAGTACCTCTCCGCTCCATGTACAAGTACATCTCCGCTCCATGTACAAGTACCTCTCCGCTCCATGTACAAGTACCTCTCCGCTCAATGTACAAGTACATCTCCGCTCCATGTACAAGTACATCTCCGCTCAATGTACAAGTACATCTCCGCTCCATGTACCAGTACCTCTCCGCTCAATGTACAAGTACCTCTCCGCTCAATGTACAAGTACATCTCCGCTCCATGTACAAGTACGTCTCCGCTCAATGTATAAGTACCTCTCCGCTCCATGTACAAGTACCTCTCCGCTCCATGTACAAGTACATCTCCGCTCCATGTACAAGTACATCTCCGCTCCATGTACAAGTACCTCTCCGCTCCATGTACAAGTACCTCTCCGCTCCATGTACAAGTACATCTCTGCTCCATGTACAAGTACCTCTCCGCTCAATGTACAAGTACATCTCCGCTCCATGTACAAGTACCTCTCCGCTCCATGTACAAGTACATCTCCGCTCCATGTACAAGTACATCTCCGCTCAATGTACAAGTACCTCTCCGCTCCATGTACAAGTACCTCTCCGCTCCATGTACAAGTACCTCTCCGCTCCATGTACAAGTACCTCTCCGCTCCATGTACAAGTACCTCTCCGCTCAATGTACAAGTACCTCTCCGCTCCATGTACAAGTACCTCTCCGCTCAATGTACAAGTACCTCTCCGCTCCATGTACAAGTACCTCTCCGCTCCATGTACAAGTACCTCTCCGCTCCATGTACAAGTACCTCTCCGCTCAATGTCAAGTATCGACAGTACCTCTCCGCTCCATGTACAAGTACCTCTCCGCTGAATGTACAAGTGTCGACAGTACCTCTCCGCTCAATGTACAAGTACCTCTCCGCTCCATGTACAAGTACCTCTCCGCTCTCATGTACAAGTACCTCTCCGCTCCATGTACAAGTACCTCTCCGCTCAATGTACAAGTACCTCTGCGCTCCATGTACAAGTACCTCTCCGCTCAATGTACAAGTACCTCTCCGCTCAATGTACAAGTGTCGACAGTACCTCTCCGCTCCATGTACAAGTACCTCTCCGCTCAATGTACAAGTGTCGACAGTACCTCTACGCTCAATGTACAAGTGTCGACAGTACCTCTCCGCTCTCATGTACAAGTACCTCTCCGATCCATGTACAAGTACATCTCCGCTCCATGTACAAGTACATCTCCGCTCAATGTACAAGTACCTCTCCGCTCCATGTACAAGTACCTCTCCGCTCCATGTACAAGTACATCTCTGCTCCATGTACAAGTACCTCTCCGCTCAATGTACAAGTACATCTCCGCTCCATGTACAAGTACCTCTCCGCTCCATGTACAAGTACATCTCCGCTCCATGTACAAGTACCTCTCCGCTCCATGTACAAGTACCTCTCCGCTCAATGTACAAGTACATCTCCGCTCCATGTACAAGTACCTCTCCGCTCCATGTACAAGTACCTCTCCGCTCCATGTACAAGTACCTCTCCGCTCAATGTCAAGTATCGACAGTACCTCTCCGCTCCATGTACAAGTACCTCTCCGCTGAATGTACAAGTGTCGACAGTACCTCTCCGCTCAATGTACAAGTACCTCTCCGCTCCATGTACAAGTACCTCTCCGCTCTCATGTACAAGTACCTCTCCGCTCCATGTACAAGTACCTCTCCGCTCAATGTACAAGTACCTCTGCGCTCCATGTACAAGTACCTCTCCGCTCAATGTACAAGTACCTCTCCGCTCAATGTACAAGTGTCGACAGTACCTCTCCGCTCCATGTACAAGTACCTCTCCGCTCAATGTACAAGTGTCGACAGTACCTCTACGCTCAATGTACAAGTGTCGACAGTACCTCTCCGCTCTCATGTACAAGTACCTCTCCGATCCATGTACAAGTACATCTCCGCTCCATGTACAAGTACATCTCCGCTCAATGTACAAGTACCTCTCCGCTCCATGTACAAGTACCTCTCCGCTCCATGTACAAGTACATCTCTGCTCCATGTACAAGTACCTCTCCGCTCAATGTACAAGTACATCTCCGCTCCATGTACAAGTACCTCTCCGCTCCATGTACAAGTACATCTCCGCTCCATGTACAAGTACCTCTCCGCTCCATGTACAAGTACCTCTCCGCTCAATGTACAAGTACATCTCCGCTCCATGTACAAGTACATCTCCGCTCAATGTACAAGTACATCTCCGCTCCATGTACCAGTACCTCTCCGCTCAATGTACAAGTACCTCTCCGCTCAATGTACAAGTACCTCTCCGCTCCATGTACAAGTACCTCTCCGCTCCATGTACAAGTACATCTCCGCTCCATGTACAAGTACATCTCCGCTCCATGTACAAGTACCTCTCCGCTCCATGTACAAGTACCTCTCCGCTCCATGTACAAGTACATCTCCACTCCATGTACAAGTACCTCTCCGCTCAATGTACAAGTACATCTCCGCTCCATGTACAAGTACATCTCCACTCCATGTACAAGTACCTCTCCGCTCAATGTACAAGTACATCTCCGCTCCATGTACCAGTACCTCTCCGCTCAATGTACAAGTACATCTCCGCTCCATGTACAAGTACATCTCCGCTCAATGTACAAGTACCTCTCCGCTCCATGTACAAGTACCTCTCCGCTCCATGTACAAGTACCTCTCCGCTCAATGTACAAGTACCTCTCCGCTCCATGTACAAGTACCTCTCCGCTCAATGTACAAGTACCTCTCCGCTCCATGTACAAGTACCTCTCCGCTCCATGTACAAGTACCTCTCCGCTCCATGTACAAGTACCTCTCCGCTCAATGTCAAGTATCGACAGTACCTCTCCGCTCCATGTACAAGTACCTCTCCGCTCAATGTACAAGTACATCTCCGCTCCATGTACAAGTACATCTCCGCTCAATGTACAAGTACATCTCCGCTCCATGTACCAGTACCTCTCCGCTCAATGTACAAGTACCTCTCCGCTCAATGTACAAGTACATCTCCGCTCCATGTACAAGTACGTCTCCGCTCAATGTATAAGTACCTCTCCGCTCCATGTACAAGTACCTCTCCGCTCCATGTACAAGTACATCTCCGCTCCATGTACAAGTACATCTCCGCTCCATGTACAAGTACCTCTCCGCTCCATGTACAAGTACCTCTCCGCTCCATGTACAAGTACATCTCTGCTCCATGTACAAGTACCTCTCCGCTCAATGTACAAGTACATCTCCGCTCCATGTACAAGTACCTCTCCGCTCCATGTACAAGTACATCTCCGCTCCATGTACAAGTACATCTCCGCTCAATGTACAAGTACCTCTCCGCTCCATGTACAAGTACCTCTCCGCTCCATGTACAAGTACCTCTCCGCTCCATGTACAAGTACCTCTCCGCTCCATGTACAAGTACCTCTCCGCTCAATGTACAAGTACCTCTCCGCTCCATGTACAAGTACCTCTCCGCTCAATGTACAAGTACCTCTCCGCTCCATGTACAAGTACCTCTCCGCTCCATGTACAAGTACCTCTCCGCTCCATGTACAAGTACCTCTCCGCTCAATGTCAAGTATCGACAGTACCTCTCCGCTCCATGTACAAGTACCTCTCCGCTGAATGTACAAGTGTCGACAGTACCTCTCCGCTCAATGTACAAGTACCTCTCCGCTCCATGTACAAGTACCTCTCCGCTCTCATGTACAAGTACCTCTCCGCTCCATGTACAAGTACCTCTCCGCTCAATGTACAAGTACCTCTGCGCTCCATGTACAAGTACCTCTCCGCTCAATGTACAAGTACCTCTCCGCTCAATGTACAAGTGTCGACAGTACCTCTCCGCTCCATGTACAAGTACCTCTCCGCTCAATGTACAAGTGTCGACAGTACCTCTACGCTCAATGTACAAGTGTCGACAGTACCTCTCCGCTCTCATGTACAAGTACCTCTCCGATCCATGTACAAGTACATCTCCGCTCCATGTACAAGTACATCTCCGCTCAATGTACAAGTACCTCTCCGCTCCATGTACAAGTACCTCTCCGCTCCATGTACAAGTACATCTCTGCTCCATGTACAAGTACCTCTCCGCTCAATGTACAAGTACATCTCCGCTCCATGTACAAGTACCTCTCCGCTCCATGTACAAGTACATCTCCGCTCCATGTACAAGTACCTCTCCGCTCCATGTACAAGTACCTCTCCACTCAATGTACAAGTACATCTCCGCTCCATGTACAAGTACCTCTCCGCTCCATGTACAAGTACCTCTCCGCTCCATGTACAAGTACCTCTCCGCTCAATGTCAAGTATCGACAGTACCTCTCCGCTCCATGTACAAGTACCTCTCCGCTGAATGTACAAGTGTCGACAGTACCTCTCCGCTCAATGTACAAGTACCTCTCCGCTCCATGTACAAGTACCTCTCCGCTCTCATGTACAAGTACCTCTCCGCTCCATGTACAAGTACCTCTCCGCTCAATGTACAAGTACCTCTGCGCTCCATGTACAAGTACCTCTCCGCTCAATGTACAAGTACCTCTCCGCTCAATGTACAAGTGTCGACAGTACCTCTCCGCTCCATGTACAAGTACCTCTCCGCTCAATGTACAAGTGTCGACAGTACCTCTACGCTCAATGTACAAGTGTCGACAGTACCTCTCCGCTCTCATGTACAAGTACCTCTCCGATCCATGTACAAGTACATCTCCGCTCCATGTACAAGTACATCTCCGCTCAATGTACAAGTACCTCTCCGCTCCATGTACAAGTACCTCTCCGCTCCATGTACAAGTACATCTCTGCTCCATGTACAAGTACCTCTCCGCTCAATGTACAAGTACATCTCCGCTCCATGTACAAGTACCTCTCCGCTCCATGTACAAGTACATCTCCGCTCCATGTACAAGTACCTCTCCGCTCCATGTACAAGTACCTCTCCGCTCAATGTACAAGTACATCTCCGCTCCATGTACAAGTACATCTCCGCTCAATGTACAAGTACATCTCCGCTCCATGTACCAGTACCTCTCCGCTCAATGTACAAGTACCTCTCCGCTCAATGTACAAGTACATCTCCGCTCCATGTACAAGTACGTCTCCGCTCAATGTATAAGTACCTCTCCGCTCCATGTACAAGTACCTCTCCGCTCCATGTACAAGTACATCTCCGCTCCATGTACAAGTACATCTCCGCTCCATGTACAAGTACCTCTCCGCTCCATGTACAAGTACCTCTCCGCTCCATGTACAAGTACATCTCCACTCCATGTACAAGTACCTCTCCGCTCAATGTACAAGTACATCTCCGCTCCATGTACAAGTACATCTCCACTCCATGTACAAGTACCTCTCCGCTCAATGTACAAGTACATCTCCGCTCCATGTACCAGTACCTCTCCGCTCAATGTACAAGTACATCTCCGCTCCATGTACAAGTACATCTCCGCTCAATGTACAAGTACCTCTCTGCTCCATGTACAAGTACCTCTCCGCTCCATGTACAAGTACCTCTCCGCTCAATGTACAAGTACCTCTCCGCTCCATGTACAAGTACCTCTCCGCTCAATGTACAAGTACCTCTCCGCTCCATGTACAAGTACCTCTCCGCTCCATGTACAAGTACCTCTCCGCTCCATGTACAAGTACCTCTCCGCTCAATGTCAAGTATCGACAGTACCTCTCCGCTCCATGTACAAGTACCTCTCCGCTGAATGTACAAGTGTCGACAGTACCTCTCCGCTCAATGTACAAGTACCTCTCCGCTCCATGTACAAGTACCTCTCCGCTCTCATGTACAAGTACCTCTCCGCTCCATGTACAAGTACCTCTCCGCTCAATGTACAAGTACCTCTGCGCTCCATGTACAAGTACCTCTCCGCTCAATGTACAAGTACCTCTCCGCTCAATGTACAAGTGTCGACAGTACCTCTCCGCTCCATGTACAAGTACCTCTCCGCTCAATGTACAAGTGTCGACAGTACCTCTACGCTCAATGTACAAGTGTCGACAGTACCTCTCCGCTCTCATGTACAAGTACCTCTCCGATCCATGTACAAGTACATCTCCGCTCCATGTACAAGTACATCTCCGCTCAATGTACAAGTACCTCTCCGCTCCATGTACAAGTACCTCTCCGCTCCATGTACAAGTACATCTCTGCTCCATGTACAAGTACCTCTCCGCTCAATGTACAAGTACATCTCCGCTCCATGTACAAGTACCTCTCCGCTCCATGTACAAGTACATCTCCGCTCCATGTACAAGTACCTCTCCGCTCCATGTACAAGTACCTCTCCGCTCAATGTACAAGTACATCTCCGCTCCATGTACAAGTACCTCTCCGCTCCATGTACAAGTACCTCTCCGCTCCATGTACAAGTACCTCTCCGCTCAATGTCAAGTATCGACAGTACCTCTCCGCTCCATGTACAAGTACCTCTCCGCTGAATGTACAAGTGTCGACAGTACCTCTCCGCTCAATGTACAAGTACCTCTCCGCTCCATGTACAAGTACCTCTCCGCTCTCATGTACAAGTACCTCTCCGCTCCATGTACAAGTACCTCTCCGCTCAATGTACAAGTACCTCTGCGCTCCATGTACAAGTACCTCTCCGCTCAATGTACAAGTACCTCTCCGCTCAATGTACAAGTGTCGACAGTACCTCTCCGCTCCATGTACAAGTACCTCTCCGCTCAATGTACAAGTGTCGACAGTACCTCTACGCTCAATGTACAAGTGTCGACAGTACCTCTCCGCTCTCATGTACAAGTACCTCTCCGATCCATGTACAAGTACATCTCCGCTCCATGTACAAGTACATCTCCGCTCAATGTACAAGTACCTCTCCGCTCCATGTACAAGTACCTCTCCGCTCCATGTACAAGTACATCTCTGCTCCATGTACAAGTACCTCTCCGCTCAATGTACAAGTACATCTCCGCTCCATGTACAAGTACCTCTCCGCTCCATGTACAAGTACATCTCCGCTCCATGTACAAGTACCTCTCCGCTCCATGTACAAGTACCTCTCCGCTCAATGTACAAGTACATCTCCGCTCCATGTACAAGTACATCTCCGCTCAATGTACAAGTACATCTCCGCTCCATGTACCAGTACCTCTCCGCTCAATGTACAAGTACCTCTCCGCTCAATGTACAAGTACATCTCCGCTCCATGTACAAGTACGTCTCCGCTCAATGTATAAGTACCTCTCCGCTCCATGTACAAGTACCTCTCCGCTCCATGTACAAGTACATCTCCGCTCCATGTACAAGTACATCTCCGCTCCATGTACAAGTACCTCTCCGCTCCATGTACAAGTACCTCTCCGCTCCATGTACAAGTACATCTCCACTCCATGTACAAGTACCTCTCCGCTCAATGTACAAGTACATCTCCGCTCCATGTACAAGTACATCTCCACTCCATGTACAAGTACCTCTCCGCTCAATGTACAAGTACATCTCCGCTCCATGTACCAGTACCTCTCCGCTCAATGTACAAGTACATCTCCGCTCCATGTACAAGTACATCTCCGCTCAATGTACAAGTACCTCTCTGCTCCATGTACAAGTACCTCTCCGCTCCATGTACAAGTACCTCTCCGCTCAATGTACAAGTACCTCTCCGCTCCATGTACAAGTACCTCTCCGCTCAATGTACAAGTACCTCTCCGCTCCATGTACAAGTACCTCTCCGCTCCATGTACAAGTACCTCTCCGCTCCATGTACAAGTACCTCTCCGCTCAATGTCAAGTATCGACAGTACCTCTCCGCTCCATGTACAAGTACCTCTCCGCTGAATGTACAAGTGTCGACAGTACCTCTCCGCTCAATGTACAAGTACCTCTCCGCTCCATGTACAAGTACCTCTCCGCTCTCATGTACAAGTACCTCTCCGCTCCATGTACAAGTACCTCTCCGCTCAATGTACAAGTACCTCTGCGCTCCATGTACAAGTACCTCTCCGCTCAATGTACAAGTACCTCTCCGCTCAATGTACAAGTGTCGACAGTACCTCTCCGCTCCATGTACAAGTACCTCTCCGCTCAATGTACAAGTGTCGACAGTACCTCTACGCTCAATGTACAAGTGTCGACAGTACCTCTCCGCTCTCATGTACAAGTACCTCTCCGATCCATGTACAAGTACATCTCCGCTCCATGTACAAGTACATCTCCGCTCAATGTACAAGTACCTCTCCGCTCCATGTACAAGTACCTCTCCGCTCCATGTACAAGTACATCTCCGCTCCATGTACAAGTACCTCTCCGCTCCATGTACAAGTACCTCTCCGCTCAATGTACAAGTACATCTCCGCTCCATGTACAAGTACATCTCCGCTCAATGTACAAGTACATCTCCGCTCCATGTACCAGTACCTCTCCGCTCAATGTACAAGTACCTCTCCGCTCAATGTACAAGTACATCTCCGCTCCATGTACAAGTACGTCTCCGCTCAATGTATAAGTACCTCTCCGCTCCATGTACAAGTACCTCTCCGCTCCATGTACAAGTACATCTCCGCTCCATGTACAAGTACATCTCCGCTCCATGTACAAGTACCTCTCCGCTCCATGTACAAGTACCTCTCCGCTCCATGTACAAGTACATCTCTGCTCCATGTACAAGTACCTCTCCGCTCAATGTACAAGTACATCTCCGCTCCATGTACAAGTACCTCTCCGCTCCATGTACAAGTACATCTCCGCTCCATGTACAAGTACATCTCCGCTCAATGTACAAGTACCTCTCCGCTCCATGTACAAGTACCTCTCCGCTCCATGTACAAGTACCTCTCCGCTCCATGTACAAGTACCTCTCCGCTCCATGTACAAGTACCTCTCCGCTCAATGTACAAGTACCTCTCCGCTCCATGTACAAGTACCTCTCCGCTCAATGTACAAGTACCTCTCCGCTCCATGTACAAGTACCTCTCCGCTCCATGTACAAGTACCTCTCCGCTCCATGTACAAGTACCTCTCCGCTCAATGTCAAGTATCGACAGTACCTCTCCGCTCCATGTACAAGTACCTCTCCGCTGAATGTACAAGTGTCGACAGTACCTCTCCGCTCAATGTACAAGTACCTCTCCGCTCCATGTACAAGTACCTCTCCGCTCTCATGTACAAGTACCTCTCCGCTCCATGTACAAGTACCTCTCCGCTCAATGTACAAGTACCTCTGCGCTCCATGTACAAGTACCTCTCCGCTCAATGTACAAGTACCTCTCCGCTCAATGTACAAGTGTCGACAGTACCTCTCCGCTCCATGTACAAGTACCTCTCCGCTCAATGTACAAGTGTCGACAGTACCTCTACGCTCAATGTACAAGTGTCGACAGTACCTCTCCGCTCTCATGTACAAGTACCTCTCCGATCCATGTACAAGTACATCTCCGCTCCATGTACAAGTACATCTCCGCTCAATGTACAAGTACCTCTCCGCTCCATGTACAAGTACCTCTCCGCTCCATGTACAAGTACATCTCTGCTCCATGTACAAGTACCTCTCCGCTCAATGTACAAGTACATCTCCGCTCCATGTACAAGTACCTCTCCGCTCCATGTACAAGTACATCTCCGCTCCATGTACAAGTACCTCTCCGCTCCATGTACAAGTACCTCTCCGCTCAATGTACAAGTACATCTCCGCTCCATGTACAAGTACCTCTCCGCTCCATGTACAAGTACCTCTCCGCTCCATGTACAAGTACCTCTCCGCTCAATGTCAAGTATCGACAGTACCTCTCCGCTCCATGTACAAGTACCTCTCCGCTGAATGTACAAGTGTCGACAGTACCTCTCCGCTCAATGTACAAGTACCTCTCCGCTCCATGTACAAGTACCTCTCCGCTCTCATGTACAAGTACCTCTCCGCTCCATGTACAAGTACCTCTCCGCTCAATGTACAAGTACCTCTGCGCTCCATGTACAAGTACCTCTCCGCTCAATGTACAAGTACCTCTCCGCTCAATGTACAAGTGTCGACAGTACCTCTCCGCTCCATGTACAAGTACCTCTCCGCTCAATGTACAAGTGTCGACAGTACCTCTACGCTCAATGTACAAGTGTCGACAGTACCTCTCCGCTCTCATGTACAAGTACCTCTCCGATCCATGTACAAGTACATCTCCGCTCCATGTACAAGTACATCTCCGCTCAATGTACAAGTACCTCTCCGCTCCATGTACAAGTACCTCTCCGCTCCATGTACAAGTACATCTCTGCTCCATGTACAAGTACCTCTCCGCTCAATGTACAAGTACATCTCCGCTCCATGTACAAGTACCTCTCCGCTCCATGTACAAGTACATCTCCGCTCCATGTACAAGTACCTCTCCGCTCCATGTACAAGTACCTCTCCACTCAATGTACAAGTACATCTCCGCTCCATGTACAAGTACATCTCCGCTCAATGTACAAGTACATCTCCGCTCCATGTACCAGTACCTCTCCGCTCAATGTACAAGTACCTCTCCGCTCAATGTACAAGTACATCTCCGCTCCATGTACAAGTACGTCTCCGCTCAATGTATAAGTACCTCTCCGCTCCATGTACAAGTACCTCTCCGCTCCATGTACAAGTACATCTCCGCTCCATGTACAAGTACATCTCCGCTCCATGTACAAGTACCTCTCCGCTCCATGTACAAGTACCTCTCCGCTCCATGTACAAGTACATCTCCACTCCATGTACAAGTACCTCTCCGCTCAATGTACAAGTACATCTCCGCTCCATGTACAAGTACATCTCCACTCCATGTACAAGTACCTCTCCGCTCAATGTACAAGTACATCTCCGCTCCATGTACCAGTACCTCTCCGCTCAATGTACAAGTACATCTCCACTCCATGTACAAGTACCTCTCCGCTCAATGTACAAGTACATCTCCGCTCCATGTACCAGTACCTCTCCGCTCAATGTACAAGTACATCTCCACTCCATGTACCAGTACCTCTCCGCTCAATGTACAAGTACATCTCCGCTCCATGTACAAGTACCTCTCCGCTCAATGTACAAGTACCTCTCCGCTCAATGTACAAGTACATCTCCGCTCCATGTACCAGTACCTCTCCGCTCAATGTACAAGTACATCTGCGCTCCATGTAGGGCTGGGTATCGTTCAAAATTTTTCGATATCGATACCGTTTCGATACTTGGATTTCGATACCGGTTCCTGAACGATACTTTTTTCGATACCAATTTTTAGAAAAATCCATTTTAACAAAAATAAAACTGCATTACACATTGAAATTATTTTACAAATCTTTAGTTTCCCCCCATCTTAAGTTTTACAGCAGAAAAAAATAAAACCTACTGTATTTAACATAACTTTAAGTTCTCTAAACGTATTGCCGTCCCTACAAAAAATATTGGAGTACTACAAAGGAAAGAAATGTAGCTAAAACAAATAAATCAGTGGAATAGTTTTCAGTGCAAAACAGAGAGTTGCAAATCAGGGTTTAATGCTCACTGATGCAACAGAACTCTATTCTTGTACAAACTGATGAGATGGCTCCACTTCATGCATGGAAGACTAGTTGAGCATTGACTAGCCTATCAATATAGCCTTATATGCCACAAAGTGAATCGCATTTATATTCAACAAACTATCATGACATCAGCGTTTGTTAACGAGTTGCTAAAAATACATGGGCGATAACTGCCCGCTTGCACATAACGCTAATTAATTAAACATTAACGCTAGCGTTGCAGATCAGTGTGCTCACTGCTGCAACAGAACGTCATTCTTGTCAAATCTGACGAGACAGCTCAACTTCACTGACTAGCCAATCAATATAAATGAATCGCATTTACATTCAACAAACTATCATGACATCAGCGTTTGTTAACGAGTTGCTAAAAATACACAATGCCCGCTTGCGCATAACGTTACGGCGGCAATTAATTAAACGATCTAATGCTACAACTCACAGCCAGATGCATGGATTTGTCAGACTGAGGGATCTGATAACCGCTAACTTGCGGTAAGCTGAGCTGACCCACCTCTCAATTATTTATCTTGTCTGTGGAAACCAGTCCGTGTTGTTTCTGTTTCTTTTCCTGCTTTTCATCATCTTCGCCATATGGTAATCCAGGATAGGAGTAGCTTGATTGGCTAACTTCTTGTATACTATCCGCACCGCACGCCTGGCTCACAGTCACAACAAACACACCGGCTAAAGTGGGCGTAACGTTTCCTGCATGCCTCTACATGACAGCCAATCACCAGCCGTATTAGAGCGCGGCGTGCAAGCATGTCGCATGCTTATAGGCTCAATGACGCTGTTTTGTTTTGGTATCGAAAATTGGTATCGATTGACAAGGGAGGCTTCGATACCCCTTAGTATCGATGTTTCCATTTCGGTGCCAAGTAAGTATCGAAACTCGATACCCAGCCCTAGCTCCATGTACAAGTACCTCTCCGCTCAATGTACAAGTACCTCTCCGCTCAATGTACAAGTACCTCTCCGCTCCATGTACAAGTACCTCTCCGCTCCATGTACAAGTACCTCTCCGCTCCATGTACAAGTACCTCTCCGCTCCATGTACAAGTACATCTCTGCTCCATGTACAAGTACCTCTCCGCTCAATGTACAAGTACATCTCCGCTCCATGTACAAGTACCTCTCCGCTCCATGTACAAGTACATCTCCGCTCCATGTACAAGTACCTCTCCGCTCCATGTACAAGTACCTCTCCGCTCAATGTACAAGTACATCTCCGCTCCATGTACAAGTACCTCTCCGCTCCATGTACAAGTACATCTCCGCTCCATGTACAAGTACCTCTCCGCTCAATGTACAAGTACATCTCCGCTCCATGTACAAGTACATCTCCACTCCATGTACAAGTACCTCTCCGCTCAATGTACAAGTACATCTCCGCTCCATGTACCAGTACCTCTCCGCTCAATGTACAAGTACATCTCCACTCCATGTACAAGTACCTCTCCGCTCAATGTACAAGTACATCTCCGCTCCATGTACCAGTACCTCTCCGCTCAATGTACAAGTACATCTCCACTCCATGTACAAGTACCTCTCCGCTCAATGTACAAGTACATCTCCGCTCCATGTACCAGTACCTCTCCGCTCAATGTACAAGTACCTCTCCGCTCCATGTACAAGTACCTCTCCGCTCAATGTACAAGTACCTCTCCGCTCAATGTACAAGTACATCTCCGCTCCATGTACCAGTACCTCTCCGCTCAATGTACAAGTACATCTGCGCTCCATGTAGGGCTGGGTATCGTTCAAAATTTTTCGATATCGATACCGTTTCGATACTTGGATTTCGATACCGGTTCCTGAACGATACTTTTTTCGATACCAATTTTTAGAAAAATCCATTTTAACAAAAATAAAACTGCATTACACATTGAAATTATTTTACAAATCTTTAGTTTCCCCCCATCTTAAGTTTTACAGCAGAAAAAAATAAAACCTACTGTATTTAACATAACTTTAAGTTCTCTAAACGTATTGCCGTCCCTACAAAAAATATTGGAGTACTACAAAGGAAAGAAATGTAGCTAAAACAAATAAATCAGTGGAATAGTTTTCAGTGCAAAACAGAGAGTTGCAAATCAGGGTTTAATGCTCACTGATGCAACAGAACTCTATTCTTGTACAAACTGATGAGATGGCTCCACTTCATGCATGGAAGACTAGTTGAGCATTGACTAGCCTATCAATATAGCCTTATATGCCACAAAGTGAATCGCATTTATATTCAACAAACTATCATGACATCAGCGTTTGTTAACGAGTTGCTAAAAATACATGGGCGATAACTGCCCGCTTGCACATAACGCTAATTAATTAAACATTAACGCTAGCGTTGCAGATCAGTGTGCTCACTGCTGCAACAGAACGTCATTCTTGTCAAATCTGACGAGACAGCTCAACTTCACTGACTAGCCAATCAATATAAATGAATCGCATTTACATTCAACAAACTATCATGACATCAGCGTTTGTTAACGAGTTGCTAAAAATACACAATGCCCGCTTGCGCATAACGTTACGGCGGCAATTAATTAAACGATCTAATGCTACAACTCACAGCCAGATGCATGGATTTGTCAGACTGAGGGATCTGATAACCGCTAACTTGCGGTAAGCTGAGCTGACCCACCTCTCAATTATTTCTCTTGTCTGTGGAAACCAGTCCGTGTTGTTTCTGTTTCTTTTCCTGCTTTTCATCATCTTCGCCATATGGTAATCCAGGATAGGAGTAGCTTGAGTGGCTAACTTCTTGTATACTATCCGCACCGCACGCCTGGCTCACAGTCACAACAAACACACCGGCTAAAGTGGGCGTAACGTTTCCTGCATGCCTCTACATGACAGCCAATCACCAGCCGTATTAGAGCGCGGCGTGCAAGCATGTCGCATGCTTATAGGCTCAATGACGCTGTTTTGTTTTGGTATCGAAAATTGGTATCGATTGACAAGGGAGGCTTCGATACCCCTTAGTATCGATGTTTCCATTTCGGTGCCAAGTAAGTATCGAAACTCGATACCCAGCCCTAGCTCCATGTACAAGTACCTCTCCGCTCAATGTACAAGTACCTCTCCGCTCAATGTACAAGTACCTCTCCGCTCCATGTACAAGTACCTCTCCGCTCCATGTACAAGTACCTCTCCGCTCCATGTACAAGTACCTCTCCGCTCCATGTACAAGTACATCTCTGCTCCATGTACAAGTACCTCTCCGCTCAATGTACAAGTACATCTCCGCTCCATGTACAAGTACCTCTCCGCTCCATGTACAAGTACATCTCCGCTCCATGTACAAGTACCTCTCCGCTCCATGTACAAGTACCTCTCCGCTCAATGTACAAGTACATCTCCGCTCCATGTACAAGTACATCTCTGCTCCATGTACAAGTACCTCTCCGCTCAATGTACAAGTACATCTCCGCTCCATGTACAAGTACCTCTCCGCTCCATGTACAAGTACCTCTCCGCTCCATGTACAAGTACCTCTCCGCTCCATGTACAAGTACCTCTCCGCTCCATGTACAAGTACCTCTCCGCTCAATGTCAAGTGTCGACAGTACCTCTCCGCTCCATGTACAAATACCTATCCGCTCTCATGTACAAGTACCTCTCCGCTCCATGTACAAGTACCTCTCCGCTCAATGTCAAGTGTCGACAGTACCTCTCCGCTCCATGTACAAATACCTCTCCGCTCCATGTACAAGTACCTCTCCGCTCTCATGTACAAGTACCTCTCCGCTCCATGTACAAGTAGCTCTCCGCTCAATGTACAAGTGTCGACAGTACCTTTCCGCTCCATGTACAAATACCTCTCCGCTCTCATGTACAAGTACCTCTCCGCTCCATGTACAAGTACCTCTCCGCTCAATGTACAAATACCTCTCCGCTCCATGTATAAGTACCTCTCCGCTCTATGTACAAGTACCTCTCCGCTCCATGTACAAGTACCTCTCCGCTCAATGTACAAATACCTCTCCGCTCCATGTACAAGTAGCTCTCCGCTGAATGTACAAGTGTCGACAGTACCTCTCCGCTCAATGTACAAGTACCTCTCCGCTCAATGTACAAATACCTCTCCGCTCCATGTACAAGTACCTCTCCGCTCAATGTCAAGTATCGACAGTACCTCTCCGCTCCATGTACAAGTACCTCTCCGCTGAATGTACAAGTGTCGACAGTACCTCTCCGCTCAATGTACAAGTACCTCTCCGCTCCATGTACAAGTACCTCTCCGCTCTCATGTACAAGTACCTCTCCGCTCCATGTACAAGTACCTCTCCGCTCAATGTACAAGTACCTCTGCGCTCCATGTACAAGTACCTCTCCGCTCAATGTACAAGTACCTCTCCGCTCAATGTACAAGTGTCGACAGTACCTCTCCGCTCCATGTACAAGTACCTCTCCGCTCAATGTACAAGTGTCGACAGTACCTCTACGCTCAATGTACAAGTGTCGACAGTACCTCTCCGCTCTCATGTACAAGTACCTCTCCGATCCATGTACAAGTACATCTCCGCTCCATGTACAAGTACATCTCCGCTCAATGTACAAGTACCTCTCCGCTCCATGTACAAGTACCTCTCCGCTCCATGTACAAGTACCTCTCCGCTCCATGTACAAGTACCTCTCCGCTCCATGTACAAGTACCTCTCCGCTCAATGTACAAGTACCTCTCCGCTCCATGTACAAGTACCTCTCCGCTCAATGTACAAGTACCTCTCCGCTCCATGTACAAGTACCTCTCCGCTCCATGTACAAGTACCTCTCCGCTCCATGTACAAGTACCTCTCCGCTCAATGTCAAGTATCGACAGTACCTCTCCGCTCCATGTACAAGTACCTCTCCGCTGAATGTACAAGTGTCGACAGTACCTCTCCGCTCAATGTACAAGTACCTCTCCGCTCCATGTACAAGTACCTCTCCGCTCTCATGTACAAGTACCTCTCCGCTCCATGTACAAGTACCTCTCCGCTCAATGTACAAGTACCTCTGCGCTCCATGTACAAGTACCTCTCCGCTCAATGTACAAGTACCTCTCCGCTCAATGTACAAGTGTCGACAGTACCTCTCCGCTCCATGTACAAGTACCTCTCCGCTCAATGTACAAGTGTCGACAGTACCTCTACGCTCAATGTACAAGTGTCGACAGTACCTCTCCGCTCTCATGTACAAGTACCTCTCCGATCCATGTACAAGTACATCTCCGCTCCATGTACAAGTACATCTCCGCTCAATGTACAAGTACCTCTCCGCTCCATGTACAAGTACCTCTCCGCTCCATGTACAAGTACATCTCTGCTCCATGTACAAGTACCTCTCCGCTCAATGTACAAGTACATCTCCGCTCCATGTACAAGTACCTCTCCGCTCCATGTACAAGTACATCTCCGCTCCATGTACAAGTACCTCTCCGCTCCATGTACAAGTACCTCTCCGCTCAATGTACAAGTACATCTCCGCTCCATGTACAAGTACCTCTCCGCTCCATGTACAAGTACCTCTCCGCTCCATGTACAAGTACCTCTCCGCTCAATGTCAAGTATCGACAGTACCTCTCCGCTCCATGTACAAGTACCTCTCCGCTGAATGTACAAGTGTCGACAGTACCTCTCCGCTCAATGTACAAGTACCTCTCCGCTCCATGTACAAGTACCTCTCCGCTCTCATGTACAAGTACCTCTCTGCTCCATGTACAAGTACCTCTCCGCTCAATGTACAAGTACCTCTGCGCTCCATGTACAAGTACCTCTCCGCTCAATGTACAAGTACCTCTCCGCTCAATGTACAAGTGTCGACAGTACCTCTCCGCTCCATGTACAAGTACCTCTCCGCTCAATGTACAAGTGTCGACAGTACCTCTACGCTCAATGTACAAGTGTCGACAGTACCTCTCCGCTCTCATGTACAAGTACCTCTCCGATCCATGTACAAGTACATCTCCGCTCCATGTACAAGTACATCTCCGCTCAATGTACAAGTACCTCTCCGCTCCATGTACAAGTACCTCTCCGCTCCATGTACAAGTACATCTCTGCTCCATGTACAAGTACCTCTCCGCTCAATGTACAAGTACATCTCCGCTCCATGTACAAGTACCTCTCCGCTCCATGTACAAGTACATCTCCGCTCCATGTACAAGTACCTCTCCGCTCCATGTACAAGTACCTCTCCGCTCAATGTACAAGTACATCTCCGCTCCATGTACAAGTACCTCTCCGCTCCATGTACAAGTACCTCTCCGCTCCATGTACAAGTACCTCTCCGCTCAATGTCAAGTATCGACAGTACCTCTCCGCTCCATGTACAAGTACCTCTCCGCTGAATGTACAAGTGTCGACAGTACCTCTCCGCTCAATGTACAAGTACCTCTCCGCTCCATGTACAAGTACCTCTCCGCTCTCATGTACAAGTACCTCTCCGCTCCATGTACAAGTACCTCTCCGCTCAATGTACAAGTACCTCTGCGCTCCATGTACAAGTACCTCTCCGCTCAATGTACAAGTACCTCTCCGCTCAATGTACAAGTGTCGACAGTACCTCTCCGCTCCATGTACAAGTACCTCTCCGCTCAATGTACAAGTGTCGACAGTACCTCTACGCTCAATGTACAAGTGTCGACAGTACCTCTCCGCTCTCATGTACAAGTACCTCTCCGATCCATGTACAAGTACATCTCCGCTCCATGTACAAGTACATCTCCGCTCAATGTACAAGTACCTCTCCGCTCCATGTACAAGTACCTCTCCGCTCCATGTACAAGTACATCTCTGCTCCATGTACAAGTACCTCTCCGCTCAATGTACAAGTACATCTCCGCTCCATGTACAAGTACCTCTCCGCTCCATGTACAAGTACATCTCCGCTCCATGTACAAGTACCTCTCCGCTCCATGTACAAGTACCTCTCCGCTCAATGTACAAGTACATCTCCGCTCCATGTACAAGTACATCTCCGCTCAATGTACAAGTACATCTCCGCTCCATGTACCAGTACCTCTCCGCTCAATGTACAAGTACCTCTCCGCTCAATGTACAAGTACATCTCCGCTCCATGTACAAGTACGTCTCCGCTCAATGTATAAGTACCTCTCCGCTCCATGTACAAGTACCTCTCCGCTCCATGTACAAGTACATCTCCGCTCCATGTACAAGTACATCTCCGCTCCATGTACAAGTACCTCTCCGCTCCATGTACAAGTACCTCTCCGCTCCATGTACAAGTACATCTCCACTCCATGTACAAGTACCTCTCCGCTCAATGTACAAGTACATCTCCGCTCCATGTACAAGTACATCTCCACTCCATGTACAAGTACCTCTCCGCTCAATGTACAAGTACATCTCCGCTCCATGTACCAGTACCTCTCCGCTCAATGTACAAGTACATCTCCACTCCATGTACAAGTACCTCTCCGCTCAATGTACAAGTACATCTCCGCTCCATGTACCAGTACCTCTCCGCTCAATGTACAAGTACATCTCCACTCCATGTACCAGTACCTCTCCGCTCAATGTACAAGTACATCTCCGCTCCATGTACAAGTACCTCTCCGCTCAATGTACAAGTACCTCTCCGCTCAATGTACAAGTACATCTCCGCTCCATGTACCAGTACCTCTCCGCTCAATGTACAAGTACATCTGCGCTCCATGTAGGGCTGGGTATCGTTCAAAATTTTTCGATATCGATACCGTTTCGATACTTGGATTTCGATACCGGTTCCTGAACGATACTTTTTTCGATACCAATTTTTAGAAAAATCCATTTTAACAAAAATAAAACTGCATTACACATTGAAATTATTTTACAAATCTTTAGTTTCCCCCCATCTTAAGTTTTACAGCAGAAAAAAATAAAACCTACTGTATTTAACATAACTTTAAGTTCTCTAAACGTATTGCCGTCCCTACAAAAAATATTGGAGTACTACAAAGGAAAGAAATGTAGCTAAAACAAATAAATCAGTGGAATAGTTTTCAGTGCAAAACAGAGAGTTGCAAATCAGGGTTTAATGCTCACTGATGCAACAGAACTCTATTCTTGTACAAACTGATGAGATGGCTCCACTTCATGCATGGAAGACTAGTTGAGCATTGACTAGCCTATCAATATAGCCTTATATGCCACAAAGTGAATCGCATTTATATTCAACAAACTATCATGACATCAGCGTTTGTTAACGAGTTGCTAAAAATACATGGGCGATAACTGCCCGCTTGCACATAACGCTAATTAATTAAACATTAACGCTAGCGTTGCAGATCAGTGTGCTCACTGCTGCAACAGAACGTCATTCTTGTCAAATCTGACGAGACAGCTCAACTTCACTGACTAGCCAATCAATATAAATGAATCGCATTTACATTCAACAAACTATCATGACATCAGCGTTTGTTAACGAGTTGCTAAAAATACACAATGCCCGCTTGCGCATAACGTTACGGCGGCAATTAATTAAACGATCTAATGCTACAACTCACAGCCAGATGCATGGATTTGTCAGACTGAGGGATCTGATAACCGCTAACTTGCGGTAAGCTGAGCTGACCCACCTCTCAATTATTTCTCTTGTCTGTGGAAACCAGTCCGTGTTGTTTCTGTTTCTTTTCCTGCTTTTCATCATCTTCGCCATATGGTAATCCAGGATAGGAGTAGCTTGATTGGCTAACTTCTTGTATACTATCCGCACCGCACGCCTGGCTCACAGTCACAACAAACACACCGGCTAAAGTGGGCGTAACGTTTCCTGCATGCCTCTACATGACAGCCAATCACCAGCCGTATTAGAGCGCGGCGTGCAAGCATGTCGCATGCTTATAGGCTCAATGACGCTGTTTTGTTTTGGTATCGAAAATTGGTATCGATTGACAAGGGAGGCTTCGATACCCCTTAGTATCGATGTTTCCATTTCGGTGCCAAGTAAGTATCGAAACTCGATACCCAGCCCTAGCTCCATGTACAAGTACCTCTCCGCTCAATGTACAAGTACCTCTCCGCTCAATGTACAAGTACCTCTCCGCTCCATGTACAAGTACCTCTCCGCTCCATGTACAAGTACCTCTCCGCTCCATGTACAAGTACCTCTCCGCTCCATGTACAAGTACATCTCTGCTCCATGTACAAGTACCTCTCCGCTCAATGTACAAGTACATCTCCGCTCCATGTACAAGTACCTCTCCGCTCCATGTACAAGTACATCTCCGCTCCATGTACAAGTACCTCTCCGCTCCATGTACAAGTACCTCTCCGCTCAATGTACAAGTACATCTCCGCTCCATGTACAAGTACCTCTCCGCTCCATGTACAAGTACATCTCCGCTCCATGTACAAGTACCTCTCCGCTCAATGTACAAGTACATCTCCGCTCCATGTACAAGTACATCTCCACTCCATGTACAAGTACCTCTCCGCTCAATGTACAAGTACATCTCCGCTCCATGTACCAGTACCTCTCCGCTCAATGTACAAGTACATCTCCACTCCATGTACAAGTACCTCTCCGCTCAATGTACAAGTACATCTCCGCTCCATGTACCAGTACCTCTCCGCTCAATGTACAAGTACATCTCCACTCCATGTACAAGTACCTCTCCGCTCAATGTACAAGTACATCTCCGCTCCATGTACCAGTACCTCTCCGCTCAATGTACAAGTACCTCTCCGCTCCATGTACAAGTACCTCTCCGCTCAATGTACAAGTACCTCTCCGCTCAATGTACAAGTACATCTCCGCTCCATGTACCAGTACCTCTCCGCTCAATGTACAAGTACATCTGCGCTCCATGTAGGGCTGGGTATCGTTCAAAATTTTTCGATATCGATACCGTTTCGATACTTGGATTTCGATACCGGTTCCTGAACGATACTTTTTTCGATACCAATTTTTAGAAAAATCCATTTTAACAAAAATAAAACTGCATTACACATTGAAATTATTTTACAAATCTTTAGTTTCCCCCCATCTTAAGTTTTACAGCAGAAAAAAATAAAACCTACTGTATTTAACATAACTTTAAGTTCTCTAAACGTATTGCCGTCCCTACAAAAAATATTGGAGTACTACAAAGGAAAGAAATGTAGCTAAAACAAATAAATCAGTGGAATAGTTTTCAGTGCAAAACAGAGAGTTGCAAATCAGGGTTTAATGCTCACTGATGCAACAGAACTCTATTCTTGTACAAACTGATGAGATGGCTCCACTTCATGCATGGAAGACTAGTTGAGCATTGACTAGCCTATCAATATAGCCTTATATGCCACAAAGTGAATCGCATTTATATTCAACAAACTATCATGACATCAGCGTTTGTTAACGAGTTGCTAAAAATACATGGGCGATAACTGCCCGCTTGCACATAACGCTAATTAATTAAACATTAACGCTAGCGTTGCAGATCAGTGTGCTCACTGCTGCAACAGAACGTCATTCTTGTCAAATCTGACGAGACAGCTCAACTTCACTGACTAGCCAATCAATATAAATGAATCGCATTTACATTCAACAAACTATGATGACATCAGCGTTTGTTAACGAGTTGCTAAAAATACACAATGCCCGCTTGCGCATAACGTTACGGCGGCAATTAATTAAACGATCTAATGCTACAACTCACAGCCAGATGCATGGATTTGTCAGACTGAGGGATCTGATAACCGCTAACTTGCGGTAAGCTGAGCTGACCCACCTCTCAATTGTTTCTCTTGTCTGTGGAAACCAGTCCGTGTTGTTTCTGTTTCTTTTCCTGCTTTTCATCATCTTCGCCATATGGTAATCCAGGATAGGAGTAGCTTGAGTGGCTAACTTCTTGTATACTATCCGCACCGCACGCCTGGCTCACAGTCACAACAAACACACCGGCTAAAGTGGGCGTAACGTTTCCTGCATGCCTCTACATGACAGCCAATCACCAGCCGTATTAGAGCGCGGCGTGCAAGCATGTCGCATGCTTATAGGCTCAATGACGCTGTTTTGTTTTGGTATCGAAAATTGGTATCGATTGACAAGGGAGGCTTCGATACCCCTTAGTATCGATGTTTCCATTTCGGTGCCAAGTAAGTATCGAAACTCGATACCCAGCCCTAGCTCCATGTACAAGTACCTCTCCGCTCAATGTACAAGTACCTCTCCGCTCAATGTACAAGTACCTCTCCGCTCCATGTACAAGTACCTCTCCGCTCCATGTACAAGTACCTCTCCGCTCCATGTACAAGTACCTCTCCGCTCCATGTACAAGTACATCTCTGCTCCATGTACAAGTACCTCTCCGCTCAATGTACAAGTACATCTCCGCTCCATGTACAAGTACCTCTCCGCTCCATGTACAAGTACATCTCCGCTCCATGTACAAGTACCTCTCCGCTCCATGTACAAGTACCTCTCCGCTCAATGTACAAGTACATCTCCGCTCCATGTACAAGTACATCTCTGCTCCATGTACAAGTACCTCTCCGCTCAATGTACAAGTACATCTCCGCTCCATGTACAAGTACCTCTCCGCTCCATGTACAAGTACCTCTCCGCTCCATGTACAAGTACCTCTCCGCTCCATGTACAAGTACCTCTCCGCTCCATGTACAAGTACCTCTCCGCTCAATGTCAAGTGTCGACAGTACCTCTCCGCTCCATGTACAAATACCTCTCCGCTCTCATGTACAAGTACCTCTCCGCTCCATGTACAAGTACCTCTCCGCTCAATGTCAAGTGTCGACAGTACCTCTCCGCTCCATGTACAAATACCTCTCCGCTCCATGTACAAGTACCTCTCCGCTCTCATGTACAAGTACCTCTCCGCTCCATGTACAAGTAGCTCTCCGCTCAATGTACAAGTGTCAACAGTACCTTTCCGCTCCATGTACAAATACCTCTCCGCTCTCATGTACAAGTACCTCTCCGCTCCATGTACAAGTACCTCTCCGCTCAATGTACAAATACCTCTCCGCTCCATGTATAAGTACCTCTCCGCTCTATGTACAAGTACCTCTCCGCTCCATGTACAAGTACCTCTCCGCTCAATGTACAAATACCTCTCCGCTCCATGTACAAGTAGCTCTCCGCTGAATGTACAAGTGTCGACAGTACCTCTCCGCTCAATGTACAAGTACCTCTCCGCTCAATGTACAAATACCTCTCCGCTCCATGTACAAGTACCTCTCCGCTCAATGTCAAGTATCGACAGTACCTCTCCGCTCCATGTACAAGTACCTCTCCGCTGAATGTACAAGTGTCGACAGTACCTCTCCGCTCAATGTACAAGTACCTCTCCGCTCCATGTACAAGTACCTCTCCGCTCTCATGTACAAGTACCTCTCCGCTCCATGTACAAGTACCTCTCCGCTCAATGTACAAGTACCTCTGCGCTCCATGTACAAGTACCTCTCCGCTCAATGTACAAGTACCTCTCCGCTCAATGTACAAGTGTCGACAGTACCTCTCCGCTCCATGTACAAGTACCTCTCCGCTCAATGTACAAGTGTCGACAGTACCTCTACGCTCAATGTACAAGTGTCGACAGTACCTCTCCGCTCTCATGTACAAGTACCTCTCCGATCCATGTACAAGTACATCTCCGCTCCATGTACAAGTACATCTCCGCTCAATGTACAAGTACCTCTCCGCTCCATGTACAAGTACCTCTCCGCTCCATGTACAAGTACCTCTCCGCTCCATGTACAAGTACCTCTCCGCTCCATGTACAAGTACCTCTCCGCTCAATGTACAAGTACCTCTCCGCTCCATGTACAAGTACCTCTCCGCTCAATGTACAAGTACCTCTCCGCTCCATGTACAAGTACCTCTCCGCTCCATGTACAAGTACCTCTCCGCTCCATGTACAAGTACCTCTCCGCTCAATGTCAAGTATCGACAGTACCTCTCCGCTCCATGTACAAGTACCTCTCCGCTGAATGTACAAGTGTCGACAGTACCTCTCCGCTCAATGTACAAGTACCTCTCCGCTCCATGTACAAGTACCTCTCCGCTCTCATGTACAAGTACCTCTCCGCTCCATGTACAAGTACCTCTCCGCTCAATGTACAAGTACCTCTGCGCTCCATGTACAAGTACCTCTCCGCTCAATGTACAAGTACCTCTCCGCTCAATGTACAAGTGTCGACAGTACCTCTCCGCTCCATGTACAAGTACCTCTCCGCTCAATGTACAAGTGTCGACAGTACCTCTACGCTCAATGTACAAGTGTCGACAGTACCTCTCCGCTCTCATGTACAAGTACCTCTCCGATCCATGTACAAGTACATCTCCGCTCCATGTACAAGTACATCTCCGCTCAATGTACAAGTACCTCTCCGCTCCATGTACAAGTACCTCTCCGCTCCATGTACAAGTACATCTCTGCTCCATGTACAAGTACCTCTCCGCTCAATGTACAAGTACATCTCCGCTCCATGTACAAGTACCTCTCCGCTCCATGTACAAGTACATCTCCGCTCCATGTACAAGTACCTCTCCGCTCCATGTACAAGTACCTCTCCGCTCAATGTACAAGTACATCTCCGCTCCATGTACAAGTACCTCTCCGCTCCATGTACAAGTACCTCTCCGCTCCATGTACAAGTACCTCTCCGCTCAATGTCAAGTATCGACAGTACCTCTCCGCTCCATGTACAAGTACCTCTCCGCTGAATGTACAAGTGTCGACAGTACCTCTCCGCTCAATGTACAAGTACCTCTCCGCTCCATGTACAAGTACCTCTCCGCTCTCATGTACAAGTACCTCTCCGCTCCATGTACAAGTACCTCTCCGCTCAATGTACAAGTACCTCTGCGCTCCATGTACAAGTACCTCTCCGCTCAATGTACAAGTACCTCTCCGCTCAATGTACAAGTGTCGACAGTACCTCTCCGCTCCATGTACAAGTACCTCTCCGCTCAATGTACAAGTGTCGACAGTACCTCTACGCTCAATGTACAAGTGTCGACAGTACCTCTCCGCTCTCATGTACAAGTACCTCTCCGATCCATGTACAAGTACATCTCCGCTCCATGTACAAGTACATCTCCGCTCAATGTACAAGTACCTCTCCGCTCCATGTACAAGTACCTCTCCGCTCCATGTACAAGTACATCTCTGCTCCATGTACAAGTACCTCTCCGCTCAATGTACAAGTACATCTCCGCTCCATGTACAAGTACCTCTCCGCTCCATGTACAAGTACATCTCCGCTCCATGTACAAGTACCTCTCCGCTCCATGTACAAGTACCTCTCCGCTCAATGTACAAGTACATCTCCGCTCCATGTACAAGTACCTCTCCGCTCCATGTACAAGTACATCTCCGCTCCATGTACAAGTACCTCTCCGCTCAATGTACAAGTACATCTCCGCTCCATGTACAAGTACATCTCCACTCCATGTACAAGTACCTCTCCGCTCAATGTACAAGTACATCTCCGCTCCATGTATCAGTACCTCTCCGCTCAATGTACAAGTACATCTCCACTCCATGTACAAGTACCTCTCCGCTCAATGTACAAGTACATCTCCGCTCCATGTACCAGTACCTCTCCGCTCAATGTACAAGTACATCTCCACTCCATGTACAAGTACCTCTCCGCTCAATGTACAAGTACATCTCCGCTCCATGTACCAGTACCTCTCCGCTCCATGTACAAGTACATCTCTGCTCCATGTACAAGTACCTCTCCGCTCAATGTACAAGTACATCTCCGCTCCATGTACAAGTACCTCTCCGCTCCATGTACAAGTACCTCTCCGCTCCATGTACAAGTACCTCTCCGCTCCATGTACAAGTACCTCTCCGCTCCATGTACAAGTACCTCTCCGCTCAATGTCAAGTGTCGACAGTACCTCTCCGCTCCATGTACAAATACCTCTCCGCTCTCATGTACAAGTACCTCTCCGCTCCATGTACAAGTACCTCTCCGCTCAATGTCAAGTGTCGACAGTACCTCTCCGCTCCATGTACAAATACCTCTCCGCTCCATGTACAAGTACCTCTCCGCTCTCATGTACAAGTACCTCTCCGCTCCATGTACAAGTAGCTCTCCGCTCAATGTACAAGTGTCAACAGTACCTTTCCGCTCCATGTACAAATACCTCTCCGCTCTCATGTACAAGTACCTCTCCGCTCCATGTACAAGTACCTCTCCGCTCAATGTACAAATACCTCTCCGCTCCATGTATAAGTACCTCTCCGCTCTATGTACAAGTACCTCTCCGCTCCATGTACAAGTACCTCTCCGCTCAATGTACAAATACCTCTCCGCTCCATGTACAAGTAGCTCTCCGCTGAATGTACAAGTGTCGACAGTACCTCTCCGCTCAATGTACAAGTACCTCTCCGCTCAATGTACAAATACCTCTCCGCTCCATGTACAAGTACCTCTCCGCTCAATGTCAAGTATCGACAGTACCTCTCCGCTCCATGTACAAGTACCTCTCCGCTGAATGTACAAGTGTCGACAGTACCTCTCCGCTCAATGTACAAGTACCTCTCCGCTCCATGTACAAGTACCTCTCCGCTCTCATGTACAAGTACCTCTCCGCTCCATGTACAAGTACCTCTCCGCTCAATGTACAAGTACCTCTGCGCTCCATGTACAAGTACCTCTCCGCTCAATGTACAAGTACCTCTCCGCTCAATGTACAAGTGTCGACAGTACCTCTCCGCTCCATGTACAAGTACCTCTCCGCTCAATGTACAAGTGTCGACAGTACCTCTACGCTCAATGTACAAGTGTCGACAGTACCTCTCCGCTCTCATGTACAAGTACCTCTCCGATCCATGTACAAGTACATCTCCGCTCCATGTACAAGTACATCTCCGCTCAATGTACAAGTACCTCTCCGCTCCATGTACAAGTACCTCTCCGCTCCATGTACAAGTACCTCTCCGCTCCATGTACAAGTACCTCTCCGCTCCATGTACAAGTACCTCTCCGCTCAATGTACAAGTACCTCTCCGCTCCATGTACAAGTACCTCTCCGCTCAATGTACAAGTACCTCTCCGCTCCATGTACAAGTACCTCTCCGCTCCATGTACAAGTACCTCTCCGCTCCATGTACAAGTACCTCTCCGCTCAATGTCAAGTATCGACAGTACCTCTCCGCTCCATGTACAAGTACCTCTCCGCTGAATGTACAAGTGTCGACAGTACCTCTCCGCTCAATGTACAAGTACCTCTCCGCTCCATGTACAAGTACCTCTCCGCTCTCATGTACAAGTACCTCTCCGCTCCATGTACAAGTACCTCTCCGCTCAATGTACAAGTACCTCTGCGCTCCATGTACAAGTACCTCTCCGCTCAATGTACAAGTACCTCTCCGCTCAATGTACAAGTGTCGACAGTACCTCTCCGCTCCATGTACAAGTACCTCTCCGCTCAATGTACAAGTGTCGACAGTACCTCTACGCTCAATGTACAAGTGTCGACAGTACCTCTCCGCTCTCATGTACAAGTACCTCTCCGATCCATGTACAAGTACATCTCCGCTCCATGTACAAGTACATCTCCGCTCAATGTACAAGTACCTCTCCGCTCCATGTACAAGTACCTCTCCGCTCCATGTACAAGTACATCTCTGCTCCATGTACAAGTACCTCTCCGCTCAATGTACAAGTACATCTCCGCTCCATGTACAAGTACCTCTCCGCTCCATGTACAAGTACATCTCCGCTCCATGTACAAGTACCTCTCCGCTCCATGTACAAGTACCTCTCCGCTCAATGTACAAGTACATCTCCGCTCCATGTACAAGTACCTCTCCGCTCCATGTACAAGTACCTCTCCGCTCCATGTACAAGTACCTCTCCGCTCAATGTCAAGTATCGACAGTACCTCTCCGCTCCATGTACAAGTACCTCTCCGCTGAATGTACAAGTGTCGACAGTACCTCTCCGCTCAATGTACAAGTACCTCTCCGCTCCATGTACAAGTACCTCTCCGCTCTCATGTACAAGTACCTCTCCGCTCCATGTACAAGTACCTCTCCGCTCAATGTACAAGTACCTCTGCGCTCCATGTACAAGTACCTCTCCGCTCAATGTACAAGTACCTCTCCGCTCAATGTACAAGTGTCGACAGTACCTCTCCGCTCCATGTACAAGTACCTCTCCGCTCAATGTACAAGTGTCGACAGTACCTCTACGCTCAATGTACAAGTGTCGACAGTACCTCTCCGCTCTCATGTACAAGTACCTCTCCGATCCATGTACAAGTACATCTCCGCTCCATGTACAAGTACATCTCCGCTCAATGTACAAGTACCTCTCCGCTCCATGTACAAGTACCTCTCCGCTCCATGTACAAGTACATCTCTGCTCCATGTACAAGTACCTCTCCGCTCAATGTACAAGTACATCTCCGCTCCATGTACAAGTACCTCTCCGCTCCATGTACAAGTACATCTCCGCTCCATGTACAAGTACCTCTCCGCTCCATGTACAAGTACCTCTCCGCTCAATGTACAAGTACATCTCCGCTCCATGTACAAGTACCTCTCCGCTCCATGTACAAGTACATCTCCGCTCCATGTACAAGTACCTCTCCGCTCAATGTACAAGTACATCTCCGCTCCATGTACAAGTACATCTCCACTCCATGTACAAGTACCTCTCCGCTCAATGTACAAGTACATCTCCGCTCCATGTATCAGTACCTCTCCGCTCAATGTACAAGTACATCTCCACTCCATGTACAAGTACCTCTCCGCTCAATGTACAAGTACATCTCCGCTCCATGTACCAGTACCTCTCCGCTCAATGTACAAGTACATCTCCACTCCATGTACAAGTACCTCTCCGCTCAATGTACAAGTACATCTCCGCTCCATGTACCAGTACCTCTCCGCTCCATGTACAAGTACATCTCTGCTCCATGTACAAGTACCTCTCCGCTCAATGTACAAGTACATCTCCGCTCCATGTACAAGTACCTCTCCGCTCCATGTACAAGTACATCTCCGCTCCATGTACAAGTACCTCTCCGCTCCATGTACAAGTACCTCTCCGCTCAATGTACAAGTACATCTCCGCTCCATGTACAAGTACCTCTCCGCTCCATGTACAAGTACCTCTCCGCTCCATGTACAAGTACCTCTCCGCTCAATGTCAAGTATCGACAGTACCTCTCCGCTCCATGTACAAGTACCTCTCCGCTGAATGTACAAGTGTCGACAGTACCTCTCCGCTCAATGTACAAGTACCTCTCCGCTCCATGTACAAGTACCTCTCCGCTCTCATGTACAAGTACCTCTCCGCTCCATGTACAAGTACCTCTCCGCTCAATGTACAAGTACCTCTGCGCTCCATGTACAAGTACCTCTCCGCTCAATGTACAAGTACCTCTCCGCTCAATGTACAAGTGTCGACAGTACCTCTCCGCTCCATGTACAAGTACCTCTCCGCTCAATGTACAAGTGTCGACAGTACCTCTACGCTCAATGTACAAGTGTCGACAGTACCTCTCCGCTCTCATGTACAAGTACCTCTCCGATCCATGTACAAGTACCTCTCCGCTCCATGTACAAGTACATCTCTGCTCCATGTACAAGTACCTCTCCGCTCAATGTACAAGTACATCTCCGCTCCATGTACAAGTACCTCTCCGCTCCATGTACAAGTACATCTCCGCTCCATGTACAAGTACCTCTCCGCTCCATGTACAAGTACCTCTCCGCTCAATGTACAAGTACATCTCCGCTCCATGTACAAGTACCTCTCCGCTCCATGTACAAGTACATCTCCGCTCCATGTACAAGTACCTCTCCGCTCAATGTACAAGTACATCTCCGCTCCATGTACAAGTACATCTCCACTCCATGTACAAGTACCTCTCCGCTCAATGTACAAGTACATCTCCGCTCCATGTACCAGTACCTCTCCGCTCAATGTACAAGTACATCTCCACTCCATGTACAAGTACCTCTCCGCTCAATGTACAAGTACATCTCCGCTCCATGTACCAGTACCTCTCCGCTCAATGTACAAGTACATCTCCACTCCATGTACAAGTACCTCTCCGCTCAATGTACAAGTACATCTCCGCTCCATGTACCAGTACCTCTCCGCTCAATGTACAAGTACATCTCCGCTCCATGTACAAGTACCTCTCCGCTCAATGTACAAGTACCTCTCCGCTCAATGTACAAGTACATCTCCGCTCCATGTACCAGTACCTCTCCGCTCAATGTACAAGTACATCTCCACTCCATGTACAAGTACCTCTCCGCTCAATGTACAAGTACCTCTCCGCTCCATGTACAAGTACCTCTCCGCTCAATGTACAAGTACATCTCCGCTCCATGTACAAGTACCTCTCCGCTCCATGTACAAGTACCTCTCCGCTCCATGTACAAGTACCTCTCCGCTCAATGTCAAGTATCGACAGTACCTCTCCGCTCCATGTACAAGTACCTCTCCGCTGAATGTACAAGTGTCGACAGTACCTCTCCGCTCAATGTACAAGTACCTCTCCGCTCCATGTACAAGTACCTCTCCGCTCTCATGTACAAGTACCTCTCCGCTCCATGTACAAGTACCTCTCCGCTCAATGTACAAGTACCTCTGCGCTCCATGTACAAGTACCTCTCCGCTCAATGTACAAGTACCTCTCCGCTCAATGTACAAGTGTCGACAGTACCTCTCCGCTCCATGTACAAGTACCTCTCCGCTCAATGTACAAGTGTCGACAGTACCTCTACGCTCAATGTACAAGTGTCGACAGTACCTCTCCGCTCTCATGTACAAGTACCTCTCCGATCCATGTACAAGTACCTCTCCGCTCCATGTACAAGTACATCTCTGCTCCATGTACAAGTACCTCTCCGCTCAATGTACAAGTACATCTCCGCTCCATGTACAAGTACCTCTCCGCTCCATGTACAAGTACATCTCCGCTCCATGTACAAGTACCTCTCCGCTCCATGTACAAGTACCTCTCCGCTCAATGTACAAGTACATCTCCGCTCCATGTACAAGTACCTCTCCGCTCCATGTACAAGTACATCTCCGCTCCATGTACAAGTACCTCTCCGCTCAATGTACAAGTACATCTCCGCTCCATGTACAAGTACATCTCCACTCCATGTACAAGTACCTCTCCGCTCAATGTACAAGTACATCTCCGCTCCATGTACCAGTACCTCTCCGCTCAATGTACAAGTACATCTCCACTCCATGTACAAGTACCTCTCCGCTCAATGTACAAGTACATCTCCGCTCCATGTACCAGTACCTCTCCGCTCAATGTACAAGTACATCTCCACTCCATGTACAAGTACCTCTCCGCTCAATGTACAAGTACATCTCCGCTCCATGTACCAGTACCTCTCCGCTCAATGTACAAGTACATCTCCGCTCCATGTACAAGTACCTCTCCGCTCAATGTACAAGTACCTCTCCGCTCAATGTACAAGTACATCTCCGCTCCATGTACCAGTACCTCTCCGCTCAATGTACAAGTACATCTGCGCTCCATGTAGGGCTGGGTATCGTTCAAAATTTTTCGATATCGATACCGTTTCGATACTTGGATTTCGATACCGGTTCCTGAACGATACTTTTTTCGATACCAATTTTTAGAAAAATCCATTTTAACAAAAATAAAACTGCATTACACATTGAAATTATTTTACAAATCTTTAGTTTCCCCCCATCTTAAGTTTTACAGCAGAAAAAAATAAAACCTACTGTATTTAACATAACTTTAAGTTCTCTAAACGTATTGCCGTCCCTACAAAAAATATTGGAGTACTACAAAGGAAAGAAATGTAGCTAAAACAAATAAATCAGTGGAATAGTTTTCAGTGCAAAACAGAGAGTTGCAAATCAGGGTTTAATGCTCACTGATGCAACAGAACTCTATTCTTGTACAAACTGATGAGATGGCTCCACTTCATGCATGGAAGACTAGTTGAGCATTGACTAGCCTATCAATATAGCCTTATATGCCACAAAGTGAATCGCATTTATATTCAACAAACTATCATGACATCAGCGTTTGTTAACGAGTTGCTAAAAATACATGGGCGATAACTGCCCGCTTGCACATAACGCTAATTAATTAAACATTAACGCTAGCGTTGCAGATCAGTGTGCTCACTGCTGCAACAGAACGTCATTCTTGTCAAATCTGACGAGACAGCTCAACTTCACTGACTAGCCAATCAATATAAATGAATCGCATTTACATTCAACAAACTATCATGACATCAGCGTTTGTTAACGAGTTGCTAAAAATACACAATGCTTGCTTGCGCATAACGTTACGGCGGCAATTAATTAAACGATCTAATGCTACAACTCACAGCCAGATGCATGGATTTGTCAGACTGAGGGATCTGATAACCGCTAACTTGCGGTAAGCTGAGCTGACCCACCTCTCAATTATTTCTCTTGTCTGTGGAAACCAGTCCGTGTTGTTTCTGTTTCTTTTCCTGCTTTTCATCATCTTCGCCATATGGTAATCCAGGATAGGAGTAGCTTGAGTGGCTAACTTCTTGTATACTATCCGCACCGCACGCCTGGCTCACAGTCACAACAAACACACCGGCTAAAGTGGGCGTAACGTTTCCTGCATGCCTCTACATGACAGCCAATCACCAGCCGTATTAGAGCGCGGCGTGCAAGCATGTCGCATGCTTATAGGCTCAATGACGCTGTTTTGTTTTGGTATCGAAAATTGGTATCGATTGACAAGGGAGGCTTCGATACCCCTTAGTATCGATGTTTCCATTTCGGTGCCAAGTAAGTATCGAAACTCGATACCCAGCCCTAGCTCCATGTACAAGTACCTCTCCGCTCAATGTACAAGTACCTCTCCGCTCAATGTACAAGTACCTCTCCGCTCCATGTACAAGTACCTCTCCGCTCCATGTACAAGTACCTCTCCGCTCCATGTACAAGTACCTCTCCGCTCCATGTACAAGTACATCTCTGCTCCATGTACAAGTACCTCTCCGCTCAATGTACAAGTACATCTCCGCTCCATGTACAAGTACCTCTCCGCTCCATGTACAAGTACATCTCCGCTCCATGTACAAGTACATCTCCGCTCAATGTACAAGTACCTCTCCGCTCCATGTACAAGTACCTCTCCGCTCCATGTACAAGTACCTCTCCGCTCCATGTACAAGTACCTCTCCGCTCAATGTACAAGTACCTCTCCGCTCCATGTACAAGTACCTCTCCGCTCAATGTACAAGTACCTCTCCGCTCCATGTACAAGTACCTCTCCGCTCCATGTACAAGTACCTCTCCGCTCCATGTACAAGTACCTCTCCGCTCAATGTCAAGTATCGACAGTACCTCTCCGCTCCATGTACAAGTACCTCTCCGCTGAATGTACAAGTGTCGACAGTACCTCTCCGCTCCATGTACAAGTACCTCTCCGCTCAATGTACAAGTGTCGACAGTACCTCTACGCTCAATGTACAAGTGTCGACAGTACCTCTCCGCTCTCATGTACAAGTACCTCTCCGATCCATGTACAAGTACCTCTCCGCTCCATGTACAAGTACATCTCTGCTCCATGTACAAGTACCTCTCCGCTCAATGTACAAGTACATCTCCGCTCCATGTACAAGTACCTCTCCGCTCCATGTACAAGTACATCTCCGCTCCATGTACAAGTACCTCTCCGCTCCATGTACAAGTACCTCTCCGCTCAATGTACAAGTACATCTCCGCTCCATGTACAAGTACCTCTCCGCTCCATGTACAAGTACATCTCCGCTCCATGTACAAGTACCTCTCCGCTCAATGTACAAGTACATCTCCGCTCCATGTACAAGTACATCTCCACTCCATGTACAAGTACCTCTCCGCTCAATGTACAAGTACATCTCCGCTCCATGTACCAGTACCTCTCCGCTCAATGTACAAGTACATCTCCACTCCATGTACAAGTACCTCTCCGCTCAATGTACAAGTACATCTCCGCTCCATGTACCAGTACCTCTCCGCTCAATGTACAAGTACATCTCCGCTCCATGTACCAGTACCTCTCCGCTCAATGTACAAGTACATCTCCGCTCCATGTACCAGTACCTCTCCGCTCAATGTACAAGTACATCTCCGCTCCATGTACAAGTACCTCTCCGCTCAATGTACAAGTACCTCTCCGCTCAATGTACAAGTACATCTCCGCTCCATGTACCAGTACCTCTCCGCTCAATGTACAAGTACATCTGCGCTCCATGTAGGGCTGGGTATCGTTCAAAATTTTTCGATATCGATACCGTTTCGATACTTGGATTTCGATACCGGTTCCTGAACGATACTTTTTTCGATACCAATTTTTAGAAAAATCCATTTTAACAAAAATAAAACTGCATTACACATTGAAATTATTTTACAAATCTTTAGTTTCCCCCCATCTTAAGTTTTACAGCAGAAAAAAATAAAACCTACTGTATTTAACATAACTTTAAGTTCTCTAAACGTATTGCCGTCCCTACAAAAAATATTGGAGTACTACAAAGGAAAGAAATGTAGCTAAAACAAATAAATCAGTGGAATAGTTTTCAATGCAAAACAGAGAGTTGCAAATCAGGGTTTAATGCTCACTGATGCAACAGAACTCTATTCTTGTACAAACTGATGAGATGGCTCCACTTCATGCATGGAAGACTAGTTGAGCATTGACTAGCCTATCAATATAGCCTTATATGCCACAAAGTGAATCGCATTTATATTCAACAAACTATCATGACATCAGCGTTTGTTAACGAGTTGCTAAAAATACATGGGCGATAACTGCCCGCTTGCACATAACGCTAATTAATTAAACATTAACGCTAGCGTTGCAGATCAGTGTGCTCACTGCTGCAACAGAACGTCATTCTTGTCAAATCTGACGAGACAGCTCAACTTCACTGACTAGCCAATCAATATAAATGAATCGCATTTACATTCAACAAACTATCATGACATCAGCGTTTGTTAACGAGTTGCTAAAAATACACAATGCTTGCTTGCGCATAACGTTACGGCGGCAATTAATTAAACGATCTAATGCTACAACTCACAGCCAGATGCATGGATTTGTCAGACTGAGGGATCTGATAACCGCTAACTTGCGGTAAGCTGAGCTGACCCACCTCTCAATTATTTCTCTTGTCTGTGGAAACCAGTCCGTGTTGTTTCTGTTTCTTTTCCTGCTTTTCATCATCTTCGCCATATGGTAATCCAGGATAGGAGTAGCTTGAGTGGCTAACTTCTTGTATACTATCCGCACCGCACGCCTGGCTCACAGTCACAACAAACACACCGGCTAAAGTGGGCGTAACGTTTCCTGCATGCCTCTACATGACAGCCAATCACCAGCCGTATTAGAGCGCGGCGTGCAAGCATGTCGCATGCTTATAGGCTCAATGACGCTGTTTTGTTTTGGTATCGAAAATTGGTATCGATTGACAAGGGAGGCTTCGATACCCCTTAGTATCGATGTTTCCATTTCGGTGCCAAGTAAGTATCGAAACTCGATACCCAGCCCTAGCTCCATGTACAAGTACCTCTCCGCTCAATGTACAAGTACCTCTCCGCTCAATGTACAAGTACCTCTCCGCTCCATGTACAAGTACCTCTCCGCTCCATGTACAAGTACCTCTCCGCTCCATGTACAAGTACCTCTCCGCTCCATGTACAAGTACATCTCTGCTCCATGTACAAGTACCTCTCCGCTCAATGTACAAGTACATCTCCGCTCCATGTACAAGTACCTCTCCGCTCCATGTACAAGTACATCTCCGCTCCATGTACAAGTACATCTCCGCTCAATGTACAAGTACCTCTCCGCTCCATGTACAAGTACCTCTCCGCTCCATGTACAAGTACCTCTCCGCTCCATGTACAAGTACCTCTCCGCTCAATGTACAAGTACCTCTCCGCTCCATGTACAAGTACCTCTCCGCTCAATGTACAAGTACCTCTCCGCTCCATGTACAAGTACCTCTCCGCTCCATGTACAAGTACCTCTCCGCTCCATGTACAAGTACCTCTCCGCTCAATGTCAAGTATCGACAGTACCTCTCCGCTCCATGTACAAGTACCTCTCCGCTGAATGTACAAGTGTCGACAGTACCTCTCCGCTCAATGTACAAGTACCTCTCCGCTCCATGTACAAGTACCTCTCCGCTCTCATGTACAAGTACCTCTCCGCTCCATGTACAAGTACCTCTCCGCTCAATGTACAAGTACCTCTGCGCTCCATGTACAAGTACCTCTCCGCTCAATGTACAAGTACCTCTCCGCTCAATGTACAAGTGTCGACAGTACCTCTCCGCTCCATGTACAAGTACCTCTCCGCTCAATGTACAAGTGTCGACAGTACCTCTACGCTCAATGTACAAGTGTCGACAGTACCTCTCCGCTCTCATGTACAAGTACCTCTCCGATCCATGTACAAGTACATCTCCGCTCCATGTACAAGTACATCTCCGCTCAATGTACAAGTACCTCTCCGCTCCATGTACAAGTACCTCTCCGCTCCATGTACAAGTACATCTCTGCTCCATGTACAAGTACCTCTCCGCTCAATGTACAAGTACATCTCCGCTCCATGTACAAGTACCTCTCCGCTCCATGTACAAGTACATCTCCGCTCCATGTACAAGTACCTCTCCGCTCCATGTACAAGTACCTCTCCGCTCAATGTACAAGTACATCTCCGCTCCATGTACAAGTACCTCTCCGCTCCATGTACAAGTACCTCTCCGCTCCATGTACAAGTACCTCTCCGCTCAATGTCAAGTATCGACAGTACCTCTCCGCTCCATGTACAAGTACCTCTCCGCTGAATGTACAAGTGTCGACAGTACCTCTCCGCTCAATGTACAAGTACCTCTCCGCTCCATGTACAAGTACCTCTCCGCTCTCATGTACAAGTACCTCTCCGCTCCATGTACAAGTACCTCTCCGCTCAATGTACAAGTACCTCTGCGCTCCATGTACAAGTACCTCTCCGCTCAATGTACAAGTACCTCTCCGCTCAATGTACAAGTGTCGACAGTACCTCTCCGCTCCATGTACAAGTACCTCTCCGCTCAATGTACAAGTGTCGACAGTACCTCTACGCTCAATGTACAAGTGTCGACAGTACCTCTCCGCTCTCATGTACAAGTACCTCTCCGATCCATGTACAAGTACATCTCCGCTCCATGTACAAGTACATCTCCGCTCAATGTACAAGTACCTCTCCGCTCCATGTACAAGTACCTCTCCGCTCCATGTACAAGTACATCTCTGCTCCATGTACAAGTACCTCTCCGCTCAATGTACAAGTACATCTCCGCTCCATGTACAAGTACCTCTCCGCTCCATGTACAAGTACATCTCCGCTCCATGTACAAGTACCTCTCCGCTCCATGTACAAGTACCTCTCCGCTCAATGTACAAGTACATCTCTGCTCCATGTACAAGTACATCTCCGCTCAATGTACAAGTACATCTCCGCTCCATGTACCAGTACCTCTCCGCTCAATGTACAAGTACCTCTCCGCTCAATGTACAAGTACATCTCCGCTCCATGTACAAGTACGTCTCCGCTCAATGTATAAGTACCTCTCCGCTCCATGTACAAGTACCTCTCCGCTCCATGTACAAGTACATCTCCGCTCCATGTACAAGTACATCTCCGCTCCATGTACAAGTACCTCTCCGCTCCATGTACAAGTACCTCTCCGCTCCATGTACAAGTACATCTCCACTCCATGTACAAGTACCTCTCCGCTCAATGTACAAGTACATCTCCGCTCCATGTACAAGTACATCTCCACTCCATGTACAAGTACCTCTCCGCTCAATGTACAAGTACATCTCCGCTCCATGTACCAGTACCTCTCCGCTCAATGTACAAGTACATCTCCACTCCATGTACAAGTACCTCTCCGCTCAATGTACAAGTACATCTCCGCTCCATGTACCAGTACCTCTCCGCTCAATGTACAAGTACATCTCCACTCCATGTACCAGTACCTCTCCGCTCAATGTACAAGTACATCTCCGCTCCATGTACAAGTACCTCTCCGCTCTAAGTACAAGTACCTCTCCGCTCAATGTACAAGTACATCTCCGCTCCATGTACCAGTACCTCTCCGCTCAATGTACAAGTACATCTGCGCTCCATGTAGGGCTGGGTATCGTTCAAAATTTTTCGATATCGATACCGTTTCGATACTTGGATTTCGATACCGGTTCCTGAACGATACTTTTTTCGATACCAATTTTTAGAAAAATCCATTTTAACAAAAATAAAACTGCATTACACATTGAAATTATTTTACAAATCTTTAGTTTCCCCCCATCTTAAGTTTTACAGCAGAAAAAAATAAAACCTACTGTATTTAACATAACTTTAAGTTCTCTAAACGTATTGCCGTCCCTACAAAAAATATTGGAGTACTACAAAGGAAAGAAATGTAGCTAAAACAAATAAATCAGTGGAATAGTTTTCAGTGCAAAACAGAGAGTTGCAAATCAGGGTTTAATGCTCACTGATGCAACAGAACTCTATTCTTGTACAAACTGATGAGATGGCTCCACTTCATGCATGGAAGACTAGTTGAGCATTGACTAGCCTATCAATATAGCCTTATATGCCACAAAGTGAATCGCATTTATATTCAACAAACTATCATGACATCAGCGTTTGTTAACGAGTTGCTAAAAATACATGGGCGATAACTGCCCGCTTGCACATAACGCTAATTAATTAAACATTAACGCTAGCGTTGCAGATCAGTGTGCTCACTGCTGCAACAGAACGTCATTCTTGTCAAATCTGACGAGACAGCTCAACTTCACTGACTAGCCAATCAATATAAATGAATCACATTTACATTCAACAAACTATCATGACATCAGCGTTTGTTAACGAGTTGCTAAAAATACACAATGCCCGCTTGCGCATAACGTTACGGCGGCAATTAATTAAACGATCTAATGCTACAACTCACAGCCAGATGCATGGATTTGTCAGACTGAGGGATCTGATAACCGCTAACTTGCGGTAAGCTGAGCTGACCCACCTCTCAATTATTTCTCTTGTCTGTGGAAACCAGTCCGTGTTGTTTCTGTTTCTTTTCCTGCTTTTCATCATCTTCGCCATATGGTAATCCAGGATAGGAGTAGCTTGATTGGCTAACTTCTTGTATACTATCCGCACCGCACGCCTGGCTCACAGTCACAACAAACACACCGGCTAAAGTGGGCGTAACGTTTCCTGCATGCCTCTACATGACAGCCAATCACCAGCCGTATTAGAGCGCGGCGTGCAAGCATGTCGCATGCTTATAGGCTCAATGACGCTGTTTTGTTTTGGTATCGAAAATTGGTATCGATTGACAAGGGAGGCTTCGATACCCCTTAGTATCGATGTTTCCATTTCGGTGCCAAGTAAGTATCGAAACTCGATACCCAGCCCTAGCTCCATGTACAAGTACCTCTCCGCTCAATGTACAAGTACCTCTCCGCTCAATGTACAAGTACCTCTCCGCTCCATGTACAAGTACCTCTCCGCTCCATGTACAAGTACCTCTCCGCTCCATGTACAAGTACCTCTCCGCTCCATGTACAAGTACATCTCTGCTCCATGTACAAGTACCTCTCCGCTCAATGTACAAGTACATCTCCGCTCCATGTACAAGTACCTCTCCGCTCCATGTACAAGTACATCTCCGCTCCATGTACAAGTACCTCTCCGCTCCATGTACAAGTACCTCTCCGCTCAATGTACAAGTACATCTCCGCTCCATGTACAAGTACCTCTCCGCTCCATGTACAAGTACATCTCCGCTCCATGTACAAGTACCTCTCCGCTCAATGTACAAGTACATCTCCGCTCCATGTACAAGTACATCTCCACTCCATGTACAAGTACCTCTCCGCTCAATGTACAAGTACATCTCCGCTCCATGTACCAGTACCTCTCCGCTCAATGTACAAGTACATCTCCACTCCATGTACAAGTACCTCTCCGCTCAATGTACAAGTACATCTCCGCTCCATGTACCAGTACCTCTCCGCTCAATGTACAAGTACATCTCCACTCCATGTACAAGTACCTCTCCGCTCAATGTACAAGTACATCTCCGCTCCATGTACCAGTACCTCTCCGCTCAATGTACAAGTACCTCTCCGCTCCATGTACAAGTACCTCTCCGCTCAATGTACAAGTACCTCTCCGCTCAATGTACAAGTACATCTCCGCTCCATGTACAAGTACCTCTCCGCTCAATGTACAAGTACATCTCCGCTCCATGTACAAGTACATCTCCGCTCAATGTACAAGTACATCTCCGCTCCATGTACCAGTACCTCTCCGCTCAATGTACAAGTACCTCTCCGCTCAATGTACAAGTACATCTCCGCTCCATGTACAAGTACGTCTCCGCTCAATGTATAAGTACCTCTCCGCTCCATGTACAAGTACCTCTCCGCTCCATGTACAAGTACATCTCCGCTCCATGTACAAGTACATCTCCGCTCCATGTACAAGTACCTCTCCGCTCCATGTACAAGTACCTCTCCGCTCCATGTACAAGTACATCTCCACTCCATGTACAAGTACCTCTCCGCTCAATGTACAAGTACATCTCCGCTCCATGTACAAGTACATCTCCACTCCATGTACAAGTACCTCTCCGCTCAATGTACAAGTACATCTCCGCTCCATGTACCAGTACCTCTCCGCTCAATGTACAAGTACATCTCCACTCCATGTACAAGTACCTCTCCGCTCAATGTACAAGTACATCTCCGCTCCATGTACCAGTACCTCTCCGCTCAATGTACAAGTACATCTCCACTCCATGTACCAGTACCTCTCCGCTCAATGTACAAGTACATCTCCGCTCCATGTACAAGTACCTCTCCGCTCAATGTACAAGTACCTCTCCGCTCAATGTACAAGTACATCTCCGCTCCATGTACCAGTACCTCTCCGCTCAATGTACAAGTACATCTGCGCTCCATGTAGGGCTGGGTATCGTTCAAAATTTTTCGATATCGATACCGTTTCGATACTTGGATTTCGATACCGGTTCCTGAACGATACTTTTTTCGATACCAATTTTTAGAAAAATCCATTTTAACAAAAATAAAACTGCATTACACATTGAAATTATTTTACAAATCTTTAGTTTCCCCCCATCTTAAGTTTTACAGCAGAAAAAAATAAAACCTACTGTATTTAACATAACTTTAAGTTCTCTAAACGTATTGCCGTCCCTACAAAAAATATTGGAGTACTACAAAGGAAAGAAATGTAGCTAAAACAAATAAATCAGTGGAATAGTTTTCAGTGCAAAACAGAGAGTTGCAAATCAGGGTTTAATGCTCACTGATGCAACAGAACTCTATTCTTGTACAAACTGATGAGATGGCTCCACTTCATGCATGGAAGACTAGTTGAGCATTGACTAGCCTATCAATATAGCCTTATATGCCACAAAGTGAATCGCATTTATATTCAACAAACTATCATGACATCAGCGTTTGTTAACGAGTTGCTAAAAATACATGGGCGATAACTGCCCGCTTGCACATAACGCTAATTAATTAAACATTAACGCTAGCGTTGCAGATCAGTGTGCTCACTGCTGCAACAGAACGTCATTCTTGTCAAATCTGACGAGACAGCTCAACTTCACTGACTAGCCAATCAATATAAATGAATCGCATTTACATTCAACAAACTATCATGACATCAGCGTTTGTTAACGAGTTGCTAAAAATACACAATGCCCGCTTGCGCATAACGTTACGGCGGCAATTAATTAAACGATCTAATGCTACAACTCACAGCCAGATGCATGGATTTGTCAGACTGAGGGATCTGATAACCGCTAACTTGCGGTAAGCTGAGCTGACCCACCTCTCAATTATTTCTCTTGTCTGTGGAAACCAGTCCGTGTTGTTTCTGTTTCTTTTCCTGCTTTTCATCATCTTCGCCATATGGTAATCCAGGATAGGAGTAGCTTGATTGGCTAACTTCTTGTATACTATCCGCACCGCACGCCTGGCTCACAGTCACAACAAACACACCGGCTAAAGTGGGCGTAACGTTTCCTGCATGCCTCTACATGACAGCCAATCACCAGCCGTATTAGAGCGCGGCGTGCAAGCATGTCGCATGCTTATAGGCTCAATGACGCTGTTTTGTTTTGGTATCGAAAATTGGTATCGATTGACAAGGGAGGCTTCGATACCCCTTAGTATCGATGTTTCCATTTCGGTGCCAAGTAAGTATCGAAACTCGATACCCAGCCCTAGCTCCATGTACAAGTACCTCTCCGCTCAATGTACAAGTACCTCTCCGCTCAATGTACAAGTACCTCTCCGCTCCATGTACAAGTACCTCTCCGCTCCATGTACAAGTACCTCTCCGCTCCATGTACAAGTACCTCTCCGCTCCATGTACAAGTACATCTCTGCTCCATGTACAAGTACCTCTCCGCTCAATGTACAAGTACATCTCCGCTCCATGTACAAGTACCTCTCCGCTCCATGTACAAGTACATCTCCGCTCCATGTACAAGTACCTCTCCGCTCCATGTACAAGTACCTCTCCGCTCAATGTACAAGTACATCTCCGCTCCATGTACAAGTACCTCTCCGCTCCATGTACAAGTACATCTCCGCTCCATGTACAAGTACCTCTCCGCTCAATGTACAAGTACATCTCCGCTCCATGTACAAGTACATCTCCACTCCATGTACAAGTACCTCTCCGCTCAATGTACAAGTACATCTCCGCTCCATGTACCAGTACCTCTCCGCTCAATGTACAAGTACATCTCCACTCCATGTACAAGTACCTCTCCGCTCAATGTACAAGTACATCTCCGCTCCATGTACCAGTACCTCTCCGCTCAATGTACAAGTACATCTCCACTCCATGTACAAGTACCTCTCCGCTCAATGTACAAGTACATCTCCGCTCCATGTACCAGTACCTCTCCGCTCAATGTACAAGTACCTCTCCGCTCCATGTACAAGTACCTCTCCGCTCAATGTACAAGTACCTCTCCGCTCAATGTACAAGTACATCTCCGCTCCATGTACCAGTACCTCTCCGCTCAATGTACAAGTACATCTGCGCTCCATGTAGGGCTGGGTATCGTTCAAAATTTTTCGATATCGATACCGTTTCGATACTTGGATTTCGATACCGGTTCCTGAACGATACTTTTTTCGATACCAATTTTTAGAAAAATCCATTTTAACAAAAATAAAACTGCATTACACATTGAAATTATTTTACAAATCTTTAGTTTCCCCCCATCTTAAGTTTTACAGCAGAAAAAAATAAAACCTACTGTATTTAACATAACTTTAAGTTCTCTAAACGTATTGCCGTCCCTACAAAAAATATTGGAGTACTACAAAGGAAAGAAATGTAGCTAAAACAAATAAATCAGTGGAATAGTTTTCAGTGCAAAACAGAGAGTTGCAAATCAGGGTTTAATGCTCACTGATGCAACAGAACTCTATTCTTGTACAAACTGATGAGATGGCTCCACTTCATGCATGGAAGACTAGTTGAGCATTGACTAGCCTATCAATATAGCCTTATATGCCACAAAGTGAATCGCATTTATATTCAACAAACTATCATGACATCAGCGTTTGTTAACGAGTTGCTAAAAATACATGGGCGATAACTGCCCGCTTGCACATAACGCTAATTAATTAAACATTAACGCTAGCGTTGCAGATCAGTGTGCTCACTGCTGCAACAGAACGTCATTCTTGTCAAATCTGACGAGACAGCTCAACTTCACTGACTAGCCAATCAATATAAATGAATCGCATTTACATTCAACAAACTATCATGACATCAGCGTTTGTTAACGAGTTGCTAAAAATACACAATGCCCGCTTGCGCATAACGTTACGGCGGCAATTAATTAAACGATCTAATGCTACAACTCACAGCCAGATGCATGGATTTGTCAGACTGAGGGATCTGATAACCGCTAACTTGCGGTAAGCTGAGCTGACCCACCTCTCAATTATTTCTCTTGTCTGTGGAAACCAGTCCGTGTTGTTTCTGTTTCTTTTCCTGCTTTTCATCATCTTCGCCATATGGTAATCCAGGATAGGAGTAGCTTGAGTGGCTAACTTCTTGTATACTATCCGCACCGCACGCCTGGCTCACAGTCACAACAAACACACCGGCTAAAGTGGGCGTAACGTTTCCTGCATGCCTCTACATGACAGCCAATCACCAGCCGTATTAGAGCGCGGCGTGCAAGCATGTCGCATGCTTATAGGCTCAATGACGCTGTTTTGTTTTGGTATCGAAAATTGGTATCGATTGACAAGGGAGGCTTCGATACCCCTTAGTATCGATGTTTCCATTTCGGTGCCAAGTAAGTATCGAAACTCGATACCCAGCCCTAGCTCCATGTACAAGTACCTCTCCGCTCAATGTACAAGTACCTCTCCGCTCAATGTACAAGTACCTCTCCGCTCCATGTACAAGTACCTCTCCGCTCCATGTACAAGTACCTCTCCGCTCCATGTACAAGTACCTCTCCGCTCCATGTACAAGTACATCTCCGCTCCATGTACAAGTACCTCTCCGCTCCATGTACAAGTACCTCTCCGCTCAATGTACAAGTACATCTCCGCTCCATGTACAAGTACATCTCTGCTCCATGTACAAGTACCTCTCCGCTCAATGTACAAGTACATCTCCGCTCCATGTACAAGTACCTCTCCGCTCAATGTACAAGTACATCTCCGCTCCATGTACAAGTACATCTCTGCTCCATGTACAAGTACCTCTCCGCTCAATGTACAAGTACATCTCCGCTCCATGTACAAGTACCTCTCCGCTCCATGTACAAGTACCTCTCCGCTCCATGTACAAGTACCTCTCCGCTCCATGTACAAGTACCTCTCCGCTCCATGTACAAGTACCTCTCCGCTCAATGTCAAGTGTCGACAGTACCTCTCCGCTCCATGTACAAATACCTCTCCGCTCTCATGTACAAGTACCTCTCCGCTCCATGTACAAGTACCTCTCCGCTCAATGTCAAGTGTCGACAGTACCTCTCCGCTCCATGTACAAATACCTCTCCGCTCCATGTACAAGTACCTCTCCGCTCTCATGTACAAGTACCTCTCCGCTCCATGTACAAGTAGCTCTCCGCTCAATGTACAAGTGTCGACAGTACCTTTCCGCTCCATGTACAAATACCTCTCCGCTCTCATGTACAAGTACCTCTCCGCTCCATGTACAAGTACCTCTCCGCTCAATGTACAAATACCTCTCCGCTCCATGTATAAGTACCTCTCCGCTCTATGTACAAGTACCTCTCCGCTCCATGTACAAGTACCTCTCCGCTCAATGTACAAATACCTCTCCGCTCCATGTACAAGTAGCTCTCCGCTGAATGTACAAGTGTCGACAGTACCTCTCCGCTCAATGTACAAGTACCTCTCCGCTCAATGTACAAATACCTCTCCGCTCCATGTACAAGTACCTCTCCGCTGAATGTACAAGTGTCGACAGTACCTCTCCGCTCAATGTACAAGTACCTCTCCGCTCCATGTACAAGTACCTCTCCGCTCTCATGTACAAGTACCTCTCCGCTCCATGTACAAGTACCTCTCCGCTCAATGTACAAGTACCTCTGCGCTCCATGTACAAGTACCTCTCCGCTCAATGTACAAGTACCTCTCCGCTCAATGTACAAGTGTCGACAGTACCTCTCCGCTCCATGTACAAGTACCTCTCCGCTCAATGTACAAGTGTCGACAGTACCTCTACGCTCAATGTACAAGTGTCGACAGTACCTCTCCGCTCTCATGTACAAGTACCTCTCCGATCCATGTACAAGTACATCTCCGCTCCATGTACAAGTACATCTCCGCTCAATGTACAAGTACCTCTCCGCTCCATGTACAAGTACCTCTCCGCTCCATGTACAAGTACCTCTCCGCTCCATGTACAAGTACCTCTCCGCTCCATGTACAAGTACCTCTCCGCTCAATGTACAAGTACCTCTCCGCTCCATGTACAAGTACCTCTCCGCTCAATGTACAAGTACCTCTCCGCTCCATGTACAAGTACCTCTCCGCTCCATGTACAAGTACCTCTCCGCTCCATGTACAAGTACCTCTCCGCTCAATGTCAAGTATCGACAGTACCTCTCCGCTCCATGTACAAGTACCTCTCCGCTGAATGTACAAGTGTCGACAGTACCTCTCCGCTCAATGTACAAGTACCTCTCCGCTCCATGTACAAGTACCTCTCCGCTCTCATGTACAAGTACCTCTCCGCTCCATGTACAAGTACCTCTCCGCTCAATGTACAAGTACCTCTGCGCTCCATGTACAAGTACCTCTCCGCTCAATGTACAAGTACCTCTCCGCTCAATGTACAAGTGTCGACAGTACCTCTCCGCTCCATGTACAAGTACCTCTCCGCTCAATGTACAAGTGTCGACAGTACCTCTACGCTCAATGTACAAGTGTCGACAGTACCTCTCCGCTCTCATGTACAAGTACCTCTCCGATCCATGTACAAGTACATCTCCGCTCCATGTACAAGTACATATCCGCTCAATGTACAAGTACCTCTCCGCTCCATGTACAAGTACCTCTCCGCTCCATGTACAAGTACATCTCTGCTCCATGTACAAGTACCTCTCCGCTCAATGTACAAGTACATCTCCGCTCCATGTACAAGTACCTCTCCGCTCCATGTACAAGTACATCTCCGCTCCATGTACAAGTACCTCTCCGCTCCATGTACAAGTACCTCTCCGCTCAATGTACAAGTACATCTCCGCTCCATGTACAAGTACCTCTCCGCTCCATGTACAAGTACCTCTCCGCTCCATGTACAAGTACCTCTCCGCTCAATGTCAAGTATCGACAGTACCTCTCCGCTCCATGTACAAGTACCTCTCCGCTGAATGCCGCTCCATGTACAAGTACCTCTCCGCTCAATGTACAAGTACCTCTGCGCTCCATGTACAAGTACCTCTCTGCTCAATGTACAAGTACCTCTCCGCTCAATGTACAAGTGTCGACAGTACCTCTCCGCTCCATGTACAAGTACCTCTCCGCTCAATGTACAAGTGTCGACAGTACCTCTACGCTCAATGTACAAGTGTCGACAGTACCTCTCCGCTCTCATGTACAAGTACCTCTCCGATCCATGTACAAGTACATCTCCGCTCCATGTACAAGTACATCTCCGCTCAATGTACAAGTACCTCTCCGCTCCATGTACAAGTACCTCTCCGCTCCATGTACAAGTACATCTCTGCTCCATGTACAAGTACCTCTCCGCTCAATGTACAAGTACATCTCCGCTCCATGTACAAGTACCTCTCCGCTCCATGTACAAGTACATCTCCGCTCCATGTACAAGTACCTCTCCGCTCCATGTACAAGTACCTCTCCGCTCAATGTACAAGTACATCTCCGCTCCATGTACAAGTACCTCTCCGCTCCATGTACAAGTACATCTCCGCTCCATGTACAAGTACCTCTCCGCTCAATGTACAAGTACATCTCCGCTCCATGTACAAGTACATCTCCACTCCATGTACAAGTACCTCTCCGCTCAATGTACAAGTACATCTCCGCTCCATGTACCAGTACCTCTCCGCTCAATGTACAAGTACATCTCCACTCCATGTACAAGTACCTCTCCGCTCAATGTACAAGTACATCTCCGCTCCATGTACCAGTACCTCTCCGCTCAATGTACAAGTACATCTCCACTCCATGTACAAGTACCTCTCCGCTCAATGTACAAGTACATCTCCGCTCCATGTACCAGTACCTCTCCGCTCCATGTACAAGTACATCTCTGCTCCATGTACAAGTACCTCTCCGCTCAATGTACAAGTACATCTCCGCTCCATGTACAAGTACCTCTCCGCTCCATGTACAAGTACATCTCCGCTCCATGTACAAGTACCTCTCCGCTCCATGTACAAGTACCTCTCCGCTCAATGTACAAGTACATCTCCGCTCCATGTACAAGTACCTCTCCGCTCCATGTACAAGTACCTCTCCGCTCCATGTACAAGTACCTCTCCGCTCAATGTCAAGTATCGACAGTACCTCTCCGCTCCATGTACAAGTACCTCTCCGCTGAATGTACAAGTGTCGACAGTACCTCTCCGCTCAATGTACAAGTACCTCTCCGCTCCATGTACAAGTACCTCTCCGCTCTCATGTACAAGTACCTCTCCGCTCCATGTACAAGTACCTCTCCGCTCAATGTACAAGTACCTCTGCGCTCCATGTACAAGTACCTCTCCGCTCAATGTACAAGTACCTCTCCGCTCAATGTACAAGTGTCGACAGTACCTCTCCGCTCCATGTACAAGTACCTCTCCGCTCAATGTACAAGTGTCGACAGTACCTCTACGCTCAATGTACAAGTGTCGACAGTACCTCTCCGCTCTCATGTACAAGTACCTCTCCGATCCATGTACAAGTACCTCTCCGCTCCATGTACAAGTACATCTCTGCTCCATGTACAAGTACCTCTCCGCTCAATGTACAAGTACATCTCCGCTCCATGTACAAGTACCTCTCCGCTCCATGTACAAGTACATCTCCGCTCCATGTACAAGTACCTCTCCGCTCCATGTACAAGTACCTCTCCGCTCAATGTACAAGTACATCTCCGCTCCATGTACAAGTACCTCTCCGCTCCATGTACAAGTACATCTCCGCTCCATGTACAAGTACCTCTCCGCTCAATGTACAAGTACATCTCCGCTCCATGTACAAGTACATCTCCACTCCATGTACAAGTACCTCTCCGCTCAATGTACAAGTACATCTCCGCTCCATGTACCAGTACCTCTCCGCTCAATGTACAAGTACATCTCCACTCCATGTACAAGTACCTCTCCGCTCAATGTACAAGTACATCTCCGCTCCATGTACCAGTACCTCTCCGCTCAATGTACAAGTACATCTCCACTCCATGTACAAGTACCTCTCCGCTCAATGTACAAGTACATCTCCGCTCCATGTACCAGTACCTCTCCGCTCAATGTACAAGTACCTCTCCGCTCCATGTACAAGTACCTCTCCGCTCAATGTACAAGTACCTCTCCGCTCAATGTACAAGTACATCTCCGCTCCATGTACCAGTACCTCTCCGCTCAATGTACAAGTACATCTGCGCTCCATGTAGGGCTGGGTATCGTTCAAAATTTTTCGATATCGATACCGTTTCGATACTTGGATTTCGATACCGGTTCCTGAACGATACTTTTTTCGATACCAATTTTTAGAAAAATCCATTTTAACAAAAATAAAACTGCATTACACATTGAAATTATTTTACAAATCTTTAGTTTCCCCCCATCTTAAGTTTTACAGCAGAAAAAAATAAAACCTACTGTATTTAACATAACTTTAAGTTCTCTAAACGTATTGCCGTCCCTACAAAAAATATTGGAGTACTACAAAGGAAAGAAATGTAGCTAAAACAAATAAATCAGTGGAATAGTTTTCAGTGCAAAACAGAGAGTTGCAAATCAGGGTTTAATGCTCACTGATGCAACAGAACTCTATTCTTGTACAAACTGATGAGATGGCTCCACTTCATGCATGGAAGACTAGTTGAGCATTGACTAGCCTATCAATATAGCCTTATATGCCACAAAGTGAATCGCATTTATATTCAACAAACTATCATGACATCAGCGTTTGTTAACGAGTTGCTAAAAATACATGGGCGATAACTGCCCGCTTGCACATAACGCTAATTAATTAAACATTAACGCTAGCGTTGCAGATCAGTGTGCTCACTGCTGCAACAGAACGTCATTCTTGTCAAATCTGACGAGACAGCTCAACTTCACTGACTAGCCAATCAATATAAATGAATCGCATTTACATTCAACAAACTATCATGACATCAGCGTTTGTTAACGAGTTGCTAAAAATACACAATGCCCGCTTGCGCATAACGTTACGGCGGCAATTAATTAAACGATCTAATGCTACAACTCACAGCCAGATGCATGGATTTGTCAGACTGAGGGATCTGATAACCGCTAACTTGCGGTAAGCTGAGCTGACCCACCTCTCAATTATTTCTCTTGTCTGTGGAAACCAGTCCGTGTTGTTTCTGTTTCTTTTCCTGCTTTTTATCATCTTCGCCATATGGTAATCCAGGATAGGAGTAGCTTGAGTGGCTAACTTCTTGTATACTATCCGCACCGCACGCCTGGCTCACAGTCACAACAAACACACCGGCTAAAGTGGGCGTAACGTTTCCTGCATGCCTCTACATGACAGCCAATCACCAGCCGTATTAGAGCGCGGCGTGCAAGCATGTCGCATGCTTATAGGCTCAATGACGCTGTTTTGTTTTGGTATCGAAAATTGGTATCGATTGACAAGGGAGGCTTCGATACCCCTTAGTATCGATGTTTCCATTTCGGTGCCAAGTAAGTATCGAAACTCGATACCCAGCCCTAGCTCCATGTACAAGTACCTCTCCGCTCAATGTACAAGTACCTCTCCGCTCAATGTACAAGTACCTCTCCGCTCCATGTACAAGTACCTCTCCGCTCCATGTACAAGTACCTCTCCGCTCCATGTACAAGTACCTCTCCGCTCCATGTACAAGTACATCTCCGCTCCATGTACAAGTACCTCTCCGCTCCATGTACAAGTACCTCTCCGCTCAATGTACAAGTACATCTCCGCTCCATGTACAAGTACATCTCTGCTCCATGTACAAGTACCTCTCCGCTCAATGTACAAGTACATCTCCGCTCCATGTACAAGTACCTCTCCGCTCAATGTACAAGTACATCTCCGCTCCATGTACAAGTACATCTCTGCTCCATGTACAAGTACCTCTCCGCTCAATGTACAAGTACATCTCCGCTCCATGTACAAGTACCTCTCCGCTCCATGTACAAGTACCTCTCCGCTCCATGTACAAGTACCTCTCCGCTCCATGTACAAGTACCTCTCCGCTCCATGTACAAGTACCTCTCCGCTCAATGTCAAGTGTCGACAGTACCTCTCCGCTCCATGTACAAATACCTCTCCGCTCTCATGTACAAGTACCTCTCCGCTCCATGTACAAGTACCTCTCCGCTCAATGTCAAGTGTCGACAGTACCTCTCCGCTCCATGTACAAATACCTCTCCGCTCCATGTACAAGTACCTCTCCGCTCTCATGTACAAGTACCTCTCCGCTCCATGTACAAGTAGCTCTCCGCTCAATGTACAAGTGTCGACAGTACCTTTCCGCTCCATGTACAAATACCTCTCCGCTCTCATGTACAAGTACCTCTCCGCTCCATGTACAAGTACCTCTCCGCTCAATGTACAAATACCTCTCCGCTCCATGTATAAGTACCTCTCCGCTCTATGTACAAGTACCTCTCCGCTCCATGTACAAGTACCTCTCCGCTCAATGTACAAATACCTCTCCGCTCCATGTACAAGTAGCTCTCCGCTGAATGTACAAGTGTCGACAGTACCTCTCCGCTCAATGTACAAGTACCTCTCCGCTCAATGTACAAATACCTCTCCGCTCCATGTACAAGTACCTCTCCGCTGAATGTACAAGTGTCGACAGTACCTCTCCGCTCAATGTACAAGTACCTCTCCGCTCCATGTACAAGTACCTCTCCGCTCTCATGTACAAGTACCTCTCCGCTCCATGTACAAGTACCTCTCCGCTCAATGTACAAGTACCTCTGCGCTCCATGTACAAGTACCTCTCCGCTCAATGTACAAGTACCTCTCCGCTCAATGTACAAGTGTCGACAGTACCTCTCCGCTCCATGTACAAGTACCTCTCCGCTCAATGTACAAGTGTCGACAGTACCTCTACGCTCAATGTACAAGTGTCGACAGTACCTCTCCGCTCTCATGTACAAGTACCTCTCCGATCCATGTACAAGTACATCTCCGCTCCATGTACAAGTACATCTCCGCTCAATGTACAAGTACCTCTCCGCTCCATGTACAAGTACCTCTCCGCTCCATGTACAAGTACCTCTCCGCTCCATGTACAAGTACCTCTCCGCTCCATGTACAAGTACCTCTCCGCTCAATGTACAAGTACCTCTCCGCTCCATGTACAAGTACCTCTCCGCTCAATGTACAAGTACCTCTCCGCTCCATGTACAAGTACCTCTCCGCTCCATGTACAAGTACCTCTCCGCTCCATGTACAAGTACCTCTCCGCTCAATGTCAAGTATCGACAGTACCTTTCCGCTCCATGTACAAGTACCTCTCCGCTGAATGTACAAGTGTCGACAGTACCTCTCCGCTCAATGTACAAGTACCTCTCCGCTCCATGTACAAGTACCTCTCCGCTCTCATGTACAAGTACCTCTCCGCTCCATGTACAAGTACCTCTCCGCTCAATGTACAAGTACCTCTGCGCTCCATGTACAAGTACCTCTCCGCTCAATGTACAAGTACCTCTCCGCTCAATGTACAAGTGTCGACAGTACCTCTCCGCTCCATGTACAAGTACCTCTCCGCTCAATGTACAAGTGTCGACAGTACCTCTACGCTCAATGTACAAGTGTCGACAGTACCTCTCCGCTCTCATGTACAAGTACCTCTCCGATCCATGTACAAGTACATCTCCGCTCCATGTACAAGTACATCTCCGCTCAATGTACAAGTACCTCTCCGCTCCATGTACAAGTACCTCTCCGCTCCATGTACAAGTACATCTCTGCTCCATGTACAAGTACCTCTCCGCTCAATGTACAAGTACATCTCCGCTCCATGTACAAGTACCTCTCCGCTCCATGTACAAGTACATCTCCGCTCCATGTACAAGTACCTCTCCGCTCCATGTACAAGTACCTCTCCGCTCAATGTACAAGTACATCTCCGCTCCATGTACAAGTACCTCTCCGCTCCATGTACAAGTACCTCTCCGCTCCATGTACAAGTACCTCTCCGCTCAATGTCAAGTATCGACAGTACCTCTCCGCTCCATGTACAAGTACCTCTCCGCTGAATGTACAAGTGTCGACAGTACCTCTCCGCTCAATGTACAAGTACCTCTCCGCTCCATGTACAAGTACCTCTCCGCTCTCATGTACAAGTACCTCTCCGCTCCATGTACAAGTACCTCTCCGCTCAATGTACAAGTACCTCTGCGCTCCATGTACAAGTACCTCTCTGCTCAATGTACAAGTACCTCTCCGCTCAATGTACAAGTGTCGACAGTACCTCTCCGCTCCATGTACAAGTACCTCTCCGCTCAATGTACAAGTGTCGACAGTACCTCTACGCTCAATGTACAAGTGTCGACAGTACCTCTCCGCTCTCATGTACAAGTACCTCTCCGATCCATGTACAAGTACATCTCCGCTCCATGTACAAGTACATCTCCGCTCAATGTACAAGTACCTCTCCGCTCCATGTACAAGTACCTCTCCGCTCCATGTACAAGTACATCTCTGCTCCATGTACAAGTACCTCTCCGCTCAATGTACAAGTACATCTCCGCTCCATGTACAAGTACCTCTCCGCTCCATGTACAAGTACATCTCCGCTCCATGTACAAGTACCTCTCCGCTCCATGTACAAGTACCTCTCCGCTCAATGTACAAGTACATCTCCGCTCCATGTACAAGTACCTCTCCGCTCCATGTACAAGTACATCTCCGCTCCATGTACAAGTACCTCTCCGCTCAATGTACAAGTACATCTCCGCTCCATGTACAAGTACATCTCCACTCCATGTACAAGTACCTCTCCGCTCAATGTACAAGTACATCTCCGCTCCATGTACCAGTACCTCTCCGCTCAATGTACAAGTACATCTCCACTCCATGTACAAGTACCTCTCCGCTCAATGTACAAGTACATCTCCGCTCCATGTACCAGTACCTCTCCGCTCAATGTACAAGTACATCTCCACTCCATGTACAAGTACCTCTCCGCTCAATGTACAAGTACATCTCCGCTCCATGTACCAGTACCTCTCCGCTCCATGTACAAGTACATCTCTGCTCCATGTACAAGTACCTCTCCGCTCAATGTACAAGTACATCTCCGCTCCATGTACAAGTACCTCTCCGCTCCATGTACAAGTACATCTCCGCTCCATGTACAAGTACCTCTCCGCTCCATGTACAAGTACCTCTCCGCTCAATGTACAAGTACATCTCCGCTCCATGTACAAGTACCTCTCCGCTCCATGTACAAGTACCTCTCCGCTCCATGTACAAGTACCTCTCCGCTCAATGTCAAGTATCGACAGTACCTCTCCGCTCCATGTACAAGTACCTCTCCGCTGAATGTACAAGTGTCGACAGTACCTCTCCGCTCAATGTACAAGTACCTCTCCGCTCCATGTACAAGTACCTCTCCGCTCTCATGTACAAGTACCTCTCCGCTCCATGTACAAGTACCTCTCCGCTCAATGTACAAGTACCTCTGCGCTCCATGTACAAGTACCTCTCCGCTCAATGTACAAGTACCTCTCCGCTCAATGTACAAGTGTCGACAGTACCTCTCCGCTCCATGTACAAGTACCTCTCCGCTCAATGTACAAGTGTCGACAGTACCTCTACGCTCAATGTACAAGTGTCGACAGTACCTCTCCGCTCTCATGTACAAGTACCTCTCCGATCCATGTACAAGTACCTCTCCGCTCCATGTACAAGTACATCTCTGCTCCATGTACAAGTACCTCTCCGCTCAATGTACAAGTACATCTCCGCTCCATGTACAAGTACCTCTCCGCTCCATGTACAAGTACATCTCCGCTCCATGTACAAGTACCTCTCCGCTCCATGTACAAGTACCTCTCCGCTCAATGTACAAGTACATCTCCGCTCCATGTACAAGTACCTCTCCGCTCCATGTACAAGTACATCTCCGCTCCATGTACAAGTACCTCTCCGCTCAATGTACAAGTACATCTCCGCTCCATGTCCAAGTACATCTCCACTCCATGTACAAGTACCTCTCCGCTCAATGTACAAGTACATCTCCGCTCCATGTACCAGTACCTCTCCGCTCAATGTACAAGTACATCTCCACTCCATGTACAAGTACCTCTCCGCTCAATGTACAAGTACATCTCCGCTCCATGTACCAGTACCTCTCCGCTCAATGTACAAGTACATCTCCACTCCATGTACAAGTACCTCTCCGCTCAATGTACAAGTACATCTCCGCTCCATGTACCAGTACCTCTCCGCTCAATGTACAAGTACATCTCCGCTCCATGTACAAGTACCTCTCCGCTCAATGTACAAGTACCTCTCCGCTCAATGTACAAGTACATCTCCGCTCCATGTACCAGTACCTCTCCGCTCAATGTACAAGTACATCTGCGCTCCATGTAGGGCTGGGTATCGTTCAAAATTTTTCGATATCGATACCGTTTCGATACTTGGATTTCGATACCGGTTCCTGAACGATACTTTTTTCGATACCAATTTTTAGAAAAATCCATTTTAACAAAAATAAAACTGCATTACACATTGAAATTATTTTACAAATCTTTAGTTTCCCCCCATCTTAAGTTTTACAGCAGAAAAAAATAAAACCTACTGTATTTAACATAACTTTAAGTTCTCTAAACGTATTGCCGTCCCTACAAAAAATATTGGAGTACTACAAAGGAAAGAAATGTAGCTAAAACAAATAAATCAGTGGAATAGTTTTCAGTGCAAAACAGAGAGTTGCAAATCAGGGTTTAATGCTCACTGATGCAACAGAACTCTATTCTTGTACAAACTGATGAGATGGCTCCACTTCATGCATGGAAGACTAGTTGAGCATTGACTAGCCTATCAATATAGCCTTATATGCCACAAAGTGAATCGCATTTATATTCAACAAACTATCATGACATCAGCGTTTGTTAACGAGTTGCTAAAAATACATGGGCGATAACTGCCCGCTTGCACATAACGCTAATTAATTAAACATTAACGCTAGCGTTGCAGATCAGTGTGCTCACTGCTGCAACAGAACGTCATTCTTGTCAAATCTGACGAGACAGCTCAACTTCACTGACTAGCCAATCAATATAAATGAATCGCATTTACATTCAACAAACTATCATGACATCAGCGTTTGTTAACGAGTTGCTAAAAATACACAATGCCCGCTTGCGCATAACGTTACGGCGGCAATTAATTAAACGATCTAATGCTACAACTCACAGCCAGATGCATGGATTTGTCAGACTGAGGGATCTGATAACCGCTAACTTGCGGTAAGCTGAGCTGACCCACCTCTCAATTATTTCTCTTGTCTGTGGAAACCAGTCCGTGTTGTTTCTGTTTCTTTTCCTGCTTTTCATCATCTTCGCCATATGGTAATCCAGGATAGGAGTAGCTTGAGTGGCTAACTTCTTGTATACTATCCGCACCGCACGCCTGGCTCACAGTCACAACAAACACACCGGCTAAAGTGGGCGTAACGTTTCCTGCATGCCTCTACATGACAGCCAATCACCAGCCGTATTAGAGCGCGGCGTGCAAGCATGTCGCATGCTTATAGGCTCAATGACGCTGTTTTGTTTTGGTATCGAAAATTGGTATCGATTGACAAGGGAGGCTTCGATACCCCTTAGTATCGATGTTTCCATTTCGGTGCCAAGTAAGTATCGAAACTCGATACCCAGCCCTAGCTCCATGTACAAGTACCTCTCCGCTCAATGTACAAGTACCTCTCCGCTCAATGTACAAGTACCTCTCCGCTCCATGTACAAGTACCTCTCCGCTCCATGTACAAGTACCTCTCCGCTCCATGTACAAGTACCTCTCCGCTCCATGTACAAGTACATCTCTGCTCCATGTACAAGTACCTCTCCGCTCAATGTACAAGTACATCTCCGCTCCATGTACAAGTACCTCTCCGCTCCATGTACAAGTACATCTCCGCTCCATGTACAAGTACCTCTCCGCTCCATGTACAAGTACCTCTCCGCTCAATGTACAAGTACATCTCCGCTCCATGTACAAGTACATCTCTGCTCCATGTACAAGTACCTCTCCGCTCAATGTACAAGTACATCTCCGCTCCATGTACAAGTACCTCTCCGCTCCATGTACAAGTACCTCTCCGCTCCATGTACAAGTACCTCTCCGCTCCATGTACAAGTACCTCTCCGCTCCATGTACAAGTACCTCTCCGCTCAATGTCAAGTGTCGACAGTACCTCTCCGCTCCATGTACAAATACCTCTCCGCTCTCATGTACAAGTACCTCTCCGCTCCATGTACAAGTACCTCTCCGCTCAATGTCAAGTGTCGACAGTACCTCTCCGCTCCATGTACAAATACCTCTCCGCTCCATGTACAAGTACCTCTCCGCTCTCATGTACAAGTACCTCTCCGCTCCATGTACAAGTAGCTCTCCGCTCAATGTACAAATACCTCTCCGCTCCATGTATAAGTACCTCTCCGCTCTATGTACAAGTACCTCTCCGCTCCATATACAAGTACCTCTCCGCTCAATGTACAAATACCTCTCCGCTCCATGTACAAGTAGCTCTCCGCTGAATGTACAAGTGTCGACAGTACCTTTCCGCTCCATGTACAAATACCTCTCCGCTCTCATGTACAAGTACCTCTCCGCTCCATGTACAAGTACCTCTCCGCTCAATGTACAAATACCTCTCCGCTCCATGTATAAGTACCTCTCCGCTCTATGTACAAGTACCTCTCCGCTCCATGTACAAGTACCTCTCCGCTCAATGTACAAATACCTCTCCGCTCCATGTACAAGTAGCTCTCCGCTGAATGTACAAGTGTCGACAGTACCTCTCCGCTCAATGTACAAGTACCTCTCCGCTCAATGTACAAATACCTCTCCGCTCCATGTACAAGTACCTCTCCGCTCAATGTCAAGTATCGACAGTACCTCTCCGCTCCATGTACAAGTACCTCTCCGCTGAATGTACAAGTGTCGACAGTACCTCTCCGCTCAATGTACAAGTACCTCTCCGCTCCATGTACAAGTACCTCTCCGCTCTCATGTACAAGTACCTCTCCGCTCCATGTACAAGTACCTCTCCGCTCAATGTACAAGTACCTCTGCGCTCCATGTACAAGTACCTCTCCGCTCAATGTACAAGTACCTCTCCGCTCAATGTACAAGTGTCGACAGTACCTCTCCGCTCCATGTACAAGTACCTCTCCGCTCAATGTACAAGTGTCGACAGTACCTCTACGCTCAATGTACAAGTGTCGACAGTACCTCTCCGCTCTCATGTACAAGTACCTCTCCGATCCATGTACAAGTACATCTCCGCTCCATGTACAAGTACATCTCCGCTCAATGTACAAGTACCTCTCCGCTCCATGTACAAGTACCTCTCCGCTCCATGTACAAGTACCTCTCCGCTCCATGTACAAGTACCTCTCCGCTCCATGTACAAGTACCTCTCCGCTCCATGTACAAGTACCTCTCCGCTCAATGTACAAGTACCTCTCCGCTCCATGTACAAGTACCTCTCCGCTCAATGTACAAGTACCTCTCCGCTCCATGTACAAGTACCTCTCCGCTCCATGTACAAGTACCTCTCCGCTCCATGTACAAGTACCTCTCCGCTCTCATGTACAAGTACCTCTCCGCTCCATGTACAAGTACCTCTCCGCTCAATGTACAAGTACCTCTGCGCTCCATGTACAAGTACCTCTCCGCTCAATGTACAAGTACCTCTCCGCTCAATGTACAAGTGTCGACAGTACCTCTCCGCTCCATGTACAAGTACCTCTCCGCTCAATGTACAAGTGTCGACAGTACCTCTACGCTCAATGTACAAGTGTCGACAGTACCTCTCCGCTCTCATGTACAAGTACCTCTCCGATCCATGTACAAGTACATCTCCGCTCCATGTACAAGTACATCTCCGCTCAATGTACAAGTACCTCTCCGCTCCATGTACAAGTACCTCTCCGCTCCATGTACAAGTACCTCTCCGCTCCATGTACAAGTACCTCTCCGCTCCATGTACAAGTACCTCTCCGCTCAATGTACAAGTACCTCTCCGCTCCATGTACAAGTACCTCTCCGCTCAATGTACAAGTACCTCTCCGCTCCATGTACAAGTACCTCTCCGCTCCATGTACAAGTACCTCTCCGCTCCATGTACAAGTACCTCTCCGCTCAATGTCAAGTATCGACAGTACCTCTCCGCTCCATGTACAAGTACCTCTCCGCTGAATGTACAAGTGTCGACAGTACCTCTCCGCTCAATGTACAAGTACCTCTCCGCTCCATGTACAAGTACCTCTCCGCTCTCATGTACAAGTACCTCTCCGCTCCATGTACAAGTACCTCTCCGCTCAATGTACAAGTACCTCTGCGCTCCATGTACAAGTACCTCTCCGCTCAATGTACAAGTACCTCTCCGCTCAATGTACAAGTGTCGACAGTACCTCTCCGCTCCATGTACAAGTACCTCTCCGCTCAATGTACAAGTGTCGACAGTACCTCTACGCTCAATGTACAAGTGTCGACAGTACCTCTCCGCTCTCATGTACAAGTACCTCTCCGATCCATGTACAAGTACATCTCCGCTCCATGTACAAGTACATCTCCGCTCAATGTACAAGTACCTCTCCGCTCCATGTACAAGTACCTCTCCGCTCCATGTACAAGTACATCTCTGCTCCATGTACAAGTACCTCTCCGCTCAATGTACAAGTACATCTCCGCTCCATGTACAAGTACCTCTCCGCTCCATGTACAAGTACATCTCCGCTCCATGTACAAGTACCTCTCCGCTCCATGTACAAGTACCTCTCCGCTCAATGTACAAGTACATCTCCGCTCCATGTACAAGTACCTCTCCGCTCCATGTACAAGTACCTCTCCGCTCCATGTACAAGTACCTCTCCGCTCAATGTACAAGTACCTCTCCGCTCCATGTACAAGTACCTCTCCGCTCCATGTACAAGTACCTCTCCGCTCCATGTACAAGTACCTCTCCGCTCAATGTCAAGTATCGACAGTACCTCTCCGCTCCATGTACAAGTACCTCTCCGCTGAATGTACAAGTGTCGACAGTACCTCTCCGCTCAATGTACAAGTACCTCTCCGCTCCATGTACAAGTACCTCTCCGCTCTCATGTACAAGTACCTCTCCGCTCCATGTACAAGTACCTCTCCGCTCAATGTACAAGTACCTCTGCGCTCCATGTACAAGTACCTCTCCGCTCAATGTACAAGTACCTCTCCGCTCAATGTACAAGTGTCGACAGTACCTCTCCGCTCCATGTACAAGTACCTCTCCGCTCAATGTACAAGTGTCGACAGTACCTCTACGCTCAATGTACAAGTGTCGACAGTACCTCTCCGCTCTCATGTACAAGTACCTCTCCGATCCATGTACAAGTACATCTCCGCTCCATGTACAAGTACATCTCCGCTCAATGTACAAGTACCTCTCCGCTCCATGTACAAGTACCTCTCCGCTCCATGTACAAGTACATCTCTGCTCCATGTACAAGTACCTCTCCGCTCAATGTACAAGTACATCTCCGCTCCATGTACAAGTACCTCTCCGCTCCATGTACAAGTACATCTCCGCTCCATGTACAAGTACCTCTCCGCTCCATGTACAAGTACCTCTCCGCTCAATGTACAAGTACATCTCCGCTCCATGTACAAGTACCTCTCCGCTCCATGTACAAGTACCTCTCCGCTCCATGTACAAGTACCTCTCCGCTCAATGTCAAGTATCGACAGTACCTCTCCGCTCCATGTACAAGTACCTCTCCGCTGAATGTACAAGTGTCGACAGTACCTCTCCGCTCAATGTACAAGTACCTCTCCGCTCCATGTACAAGTACCTCTCCGCTCTCATGTACAAGTACCTCTCCGCTCCATGTACAAGTACCTCTCCGCTCAATGTACAAGTACCTCTGCGCTCCATGTACAAGTACCTCTCCGCTCAATGTACAAGTACCTCTCCGCTCAATGTACAAGTGTCGACAGTACCTCTCCGCTCCATGTACAAGTACCTCTCCGCTCAATGTACAAGTGTCGACAGTACCTCTACGCTCAATGTACAAGTGTCGACAGTACCTCTCCGCTCTCATGTACAAGTACCTCTCCGATCCATGTACAAGTACATCTCCGCTCCATGTACAAGTACATCTCCGCTCAATGTACAAGTACCTCTCCGCTCCATGTACAAGTACCTCTCCGCTCCATGTACAAGTACATCTCTGCTCCATGTACAAGTACCTCTCCGCTCAATGTACAAGTACATCTCCGCTCCATGTACAAGTACCTCTCCGCTCCATGTACAAGTACATCTCCGCTCCATGTACAAGTACCTCTCCGCTCCATGTACAAGTACCTCTCCGCTCAATGTACAAGTACATCTCCGCTCCATGTACAAGTACCTCTCCGCTCCATGTACAAGTACATCTCCGCTCAATGTACAAGTACCTCTCCGCTCAATGTACAAGTACATCTCCGCTCCATGTACAAGTACATCTCCACTCCATGTACAAGTACCTCTCCGCTCAATGTACAAGTACATCTCCGCTCCATGTACCAGTACCTCTCCGCTCAATGTACAAGTACATCTCCACTCCATGTACAAGTACCTCTCCGCTCAATGTACAAGTACATCTCCGCTCCATGTACCAGTACCTCTCCGCTCAATGTACAAGTACATCTCCACTCCATGTACAAGTACCTCTCCGCTCAATGTACAAGTACATCTCCGCTCCATGTACCAGTACCTCTCCGCTCCATGTACAAGTACATCTCTGCTCCATGTACAAGTACCTCTCCGCTCAATGTACAAGTACATCTCCGCTCCATGTACAAGTACCTCTCCGCTCCATGTACAAGTACATCTCCGCTCCATGTACAAGTACCTCTCCGCTCCATGTACAAGTACCTCTCCGCTCAATGTACAAGTACATCTCCGCTCCATGTACAAGTACCTCTCCGCTCCATGTACAAGTACCTCTCCGCTCCATGTACAAGTACCTCTCCGCTCAATGTCAAGTATCGACAGTACCTCTCCGCTCCATGTACAAGTACCTCTCCGCTGAATGTACAAGTGTCGACAGTACCTCTCCGCTCAATGTACAAGTACCTCTCCGCTCCATGTACAAGTACCTCTCCGCTCTCATGTACAAGTACCTCTCCGCTCCATGTACAAGTACCTCTCCGCTCAATGTACAAGTACCTCTGCGCTCCATGTACAAGTACCTCTCCGCTCAATGTACAAGTACCTCTCCGCTCAATGTACAAGTGTCGACAGTACCTCTCCGCTCCATGTACAAGTACCTCTCCGCTCAATGTACAAGTGTCGACAGTACCTCTACGCTCAATGTACAAGTGTCGACAGTACCTCTCCGCTCTCATGTACAAGTACCTCTCCGATCCATGTACAAGTACCTCTCCGCTCCATGTACAAGTACATCTCTGCTCCATGTACAAGTACCTCTCCGCTCAATGTACAAGTACATCTCCGCTCCATGTACAAGTACCTTTCCGCTCCATGTACAAGTACATCTCCGCTCCATGTACAAGTACCTCTCCGCTCCATGTACAAGTACCTCTCCGCTCAATGTACAAGTACATCTCCGCTCCATGTACAAGTACCTCTCCGCTCCATGTACAAGTACATCTCCGCTCCATGTACAAGTACCTCTCCGCTCAATGTACAAGTACATCTCCGCTCCATGTACAAGTACATCTCCACTCCATGTACAAGTACCTCTCCGCTCAATGTACAAGTACATCTCCGCTCCATGTACCAGTACCTCTCCGCTCAATGTACAAGTACATCTCCACTCCATGTACAAGTACCTCTCCGCTCAATGTACAAGTACATCTCCGCTCCATGTACCAGTACCTCTCCGCTCAATGTACAAGTACATCTCCACTCCATGTACAAGTACCTCTCCGCTCAATGTACAAGTACATCTCCGCTCCATGTACCAGTACCTCTCCGCTCAATGTACAAGTACATCTCCGCTCCATGTACAAGTACCTCTCCGCTCAATGTACAAGTACCTCTCCGCTCAATGTACAAGTACATCTCCGCTCCATGTACCAGTACCTCTCCGCTCAATGTACAAGTACATCTGCGCTCCATGTAGGGCTGGGTATCGTTCAAAATTTTTCGATATCGATACCGTTTCGATACTTGGATTTCGATACCGGTTCCTGAACGATACTTTTTTCGATACCAATTTTTAGAAAAATCCATTTTAACAAAAATAAAACTGCATTACACATTGAAATTATTTTACAAATCTTTAGTTTCCCCCCATCTTAAGTTTTACAGCAGAAAAAAATAAAACCTACTGTATTTAACATAACTTTAAGTTCTCTAAACGTATTGCCGTCCCTACAAAAAATATTGGAGTACTACAAAGGAAAGAAATGTAGCTAAAACAAATAAATCAGTGGAATAGTTTTCAGTGCAAAACAGAGAGTTGCAAATCAGGGTTTAATGCTCACTGATGCAACAGAACTCTATTCTTGTACAAACTGATGAGATGGCTCCACTTCATGCATGGAAGACTAGTTGAGCATTGACTAGCCTATCAATATAGCCTTATATGCCACAAAGTGAATCGCATTTATATTCAACAAACTATCATGACATCAGCGTTTGTTAACGAGTTGCTAAAAATACATGGGCGATAACTGCCCGCTTGCACATAACGCTAATTAATTAAACATTAACGCTAGCGTTGCAGATCAGTGTGCTCACTGCTGCAACAGAACGTCATTCTTGTCAAATCTGACGAGACAGCTCAACTTCACTGACTAGCCAATCAATATAAATGAATCGCATTTACATTCAACAAACTATCATGACATCAGCGTTTGTTAACGAGTTGCTAAAAATACACAATGCCCGCTTGCGCATAACGTTACGGCGGCAATTAATTAAACGATCTAATGCTACAACTCACAGCCAGATGCATGGATTTGTCAGACTGAGGGATCTGATAACCGCTAACTTGCGGTAAGCTGAGCTGACCCACCTCTCAATTATTTCTCTTGTCTGTGGAAACCAGTCCGTGTTGTTTCTGTTTCTTTTCCTGCTTTTCATCATCTTCGCCATATGGTAATCCAGGATAGGAGTAGCTTGAGTGGCTAACTTCTTGTATACTATCCGCACCGCACGCCTGGCTCACAGTCACAACAAACACACCGGCTAAAGTGGGCGTAACGTTTCCTGCATGCCTCTACATGACAGCCAATCACCAGCCGTATTAGAGCGCGGCGTGCAAGCATGTCGCATGCTTATAGGCTCAATGACGCTGTTTTGTTTTGGTATCGAAAATTGGTATCGATTGACAAGGGAGGCTTCGATACCCCTTAGTATCGATGTTTCCATTTCGGTGCCAAGTAAGTATCGAAACTCGATACCCAGCCCTAGCTCCATGTACAAGTACCTATCCGCTCAATGTACAAGTACCTCTCCGCTCAATGTACAAGTACCTCTCCGCTCCATGTACAAGTACCTCTCCGCTCCATGTACAAGTACCTCTCCGCTCCATGTACAAGTACCTCTCCGCTCCATGTACAAGTACATCTCTGCTCCATGTACAAGTACCTCTCCGCTCAATGTACAAGTACATCTCCGCTCCATGTACAAGTACCTCTCCGCTCCATGTACAAGTACATCTCCGCTCCATGTACAAGTACCTCTCCGCTCCATGTACAAGTACCTCTCCGCTCAATGTACAAGTACATCTCCGCTCCATGTACAAGTACATCTCTGCTCCATGTACAAGTACCTCTCCGCTCAATGTACAAGTACATCTCCGCTCCATGTACAAGTACCTCTCCGCTCCATGTACAAGTACCTCTCCGCTCCATGTACAAGTACCTCTCCGCTCCATGTACAAGTACCTCTCCGCTCCATGTACAAGTACCTCTCCGCTCAATGTCAAGTGTCGACAGTACCTCTCCGCTCCATGTACAAATACCTCTCCGCTCTCATGTACAAGTACCTCTCCGCTCCATGTACAAGTACCTCTCCGCTCAATGTCAAGTGTCGACAGTACCTCTCCGCTCCATGTACAAATACCTCTCCGCTCCATGTACAAGTACCTCTCCGCTCTCATGTACAAGTACCTCTCCGCTCCATGTACAAGTAGCTCTCCGCTCAATGTACAAATACCTCTCCGCTCCATGTATAAGTACCTCTCCGCTCTATGTACAAGTACCTCTCCGCTCCATGTACAAGTACCTCTCCGCTCAATGTACAAATACCTCTCCGCTCCATGTACAAGTAGCTCTCCGCTGAATGTACAAGTGTCGACAGTACCTTTCCGCTCCATGTACAAATACCTCTCCGCTCTCATGTACAAGTACCTCTCCGCTCCATGTACAAGTACCTCTCCGCTCAATCTACAAATACCTCTCCGCTCCATGTATAAGTACCTCTCCGCTCTATGTACAAGTACCTCTCCGCTCCATGTACAAGTACCTCTCCGCTCAATGTACAAATACCTCTCCGCTCCATGTACAAGTAGCTCTGCGCTGAATGTACAAGTGTCGACAGTACCTCTCCGCTCAATGTACAAGTACCTCTCCGCTCAATGTACAAATACCTCTCCGCTCCATGTACAAGTACCTCTCCGCTCAATGTCAAGTATCGACAGTACCTCTCCGCTCCATGTACAAGTACCTCTCCGCTGAATGTACAAGTGTCGACAGTACCTCTCCGCTCAATGTACAAGTACCTCTCCGCTCCATGTACAAGTACCTCTCCGCTCTCATGTACAAGTACCTCTCCGCTCCATGTACAAGTACCTCTCCGCTCAATGTACAAGTACCTCTGCGCTCCATGTACAAGTACCTCTCCGCTCAATGTACAAGTACCTCTCCGCTCAATGTACAAGTGTCGACAGTACCTCTCCGCTCCATGTACAAGTACCTCTCCGCTTAATGTACAAGTGTCGACAGTACCTCTACGCTCAATGTACAAGTGTCGACAGTACCTCTCCGCTCTCATGTACAAGTACCTCTCCGATCCATGTACAAGTACATCTCCGCTCCATGTACAAGTACATCTCCGCTCAATGTACAAGTACCTCTCCGCTCCATGTACAAGTACCTCTCCGCTCCATGTACAAGTACCTCTCCGCTCCATGTACAAGTACCTCTCCGCTCCATGTACAAGTACCTCTCCGCTCCATGTACAAGTACCTCTCCGCTCAATGTACAAGTACCTCTCCGCTCCATGTACAAGTACCTCTCCGCTCAATGTACAAGTACCTCTCCGCTCCATGTACAAGTACCTCTCCGCTCCATGTACAAGTACCTCTCCGCTCCATGTACAAGTACCTCTCCGCTCAATGTCAAGTATCGACAGTACCTCTCCGCTCCATGTACAAGTACCTCTCCGCTGAATGTACAAGTGTCGACAGTACCTCTCCGCTCAATGTACAAGTACCTCTCCGCTCCATGTACAAGTACCTCTCCGCTCTCATGTACAAGTACCTCTCCGCTCCATGTACAAGTACCTCTCCGCTCAATGTACAAGTACCTCTGCGCTCCATGTACAAGTACCTCTCCGCTCAATGTACAAGTACCTCTCCGCTCAATGTACAAGTGTCGACAGTACCTCTCCGCTCCATGTACAAGTACCTCTCCGCTCAATGTACAAGTGTCGACAGTACCTCTACGCTCAATGTACAAGTGTCGACAGTACCTCTCCGCTCTCATGTACAAGTACCTCTCTGATCCATGTACAAGTACATCTCCGCTCCATGTACAAGTACATCTCCGCTCAATGTACAAGTACCTCTCCGCTCCATGTACAAGTACCTCTCCGCTCCATGTACAAGTACATCTCTGCTCCATGTACAAGTACCTCTCCGCTCAATGTACAAGTACATCTCCGCTCCATGTACAAGTACCTCTCCGCTCCATGTACAAGTACATCTCCGCTCCATGTACAAGTACCTCTCCGCTCCATGTACAAGTACCTCTCCGCTCAATGTACAAGTACATCTCCGCTCCATGTACAAGTACCTCTCCGCTCCATGTACAAGTACCTCTCCGCTCCATGTACAAGTACCTCTCCGCTCAATGTCAAGTATCGACAGTACCTCTCCGCTCCATGTACAAGTACCTCTCCGCTGAATGTACAAGTGTCGACAGTACCTCTCCGCTCAATGTACAAGTACCTCTCCGCTCCATGTACAAGTACCTCTCCGCTCTCATGTACAAGTACCTCTCCGCTCCATGTACAAGTACCTCTCCGCTCAATGTACAAGTACCTCTGCGCTCCATGTACAAGTACCTCTCCGCTCAATGTACAAGTACCTCTCCGCTCAATGTACAAGTGTCGACAGTACCTCTCCGCTCCATGTACAAGTACCTCTCCGCTCAATGTACAAGTGTCGACAGTACCTCTACGCTCAATGTACAAGTGTCGACAGTACCTCTCCGCTCTCATGTACAAGTACCTCTCCGATCCATGTACAAGTACATCTCCGCTCCATGTACAAGTACATCTCCGCTCAATGTACAAGTACCTCTCCGCTCCATGTACAAGTACCTCTCCGCTCCATGTACAAGTACATCTCTGCTCCATGTACAAGTACCTCTCCGCTCAATGTACAAGTACATCTCCGCTCCATGTACAAGTACCTCTCCGCTCCATGTACAAGTACATCTCCGCTCCATGTACAAGTACCTCTCCGCTCCATGTACAAGTACCTCTCCGCTCAATGTACAAGTACATCTCCGCTCCATGTACAAGTACCTCTCCGCTCCATGTACAAGTACATCTCCGCTCCATGTACAAGTACCTCTCCGCTCAATGTACAAGTACATCTCCGCTCCATGTACAAGTACATCTCCACTCCATGTACAAGTACCTCTCCGCTCAATGTACAAGTACATCTCCGCTCCATGTACCAGTACCTCTCCGCTCAATGTACAAGTACATCTCCACTCCATGTACAAGTACCTCTCCGCTCAATGTACAAGTACATCTCCGCTCCATGTACCAGTACCTCTCCGCTCAATGTACAAGTACATCTCCACTCCATGTACAAGTACCTCTCCGCTCAATGTACAAGTACATCTCCGCTCCATGTACCAGTACCTCTCCGCTCAATGTACAAGTACATCTCCGCTCCATGTACAAGTACCTCTCCGCTCAATGTACAAGTACCTCTCCGCTCAATGTACAAGTACATCTCCGCTCCATGTACCAGTACCTCTCCGCTCAATGTACAAGTACATCTGCGCTCCATGTAGGGCTGGGTATCGTTCAAAATTTTTCGATATCGATACCGTTTCGATACTTGGATTTCGATACCGGTTCCTGAACGATACTTTTTTCGATACCAATTTTTAGAAAAATCCATTTTAACAAAAATAAAACTGCATTACACATTGAAATTATTTTACAAATCTTTAGTTTCCCCCCATCTTAAGTTTTACAGCAGAAAAAAATAAAACCTACTGTATTTAACATAACTTTAAGTTCTCTAAACGTATTGCCGTCCCTACAAAAAATATTGGAGTACTACAAAGGAAAGAAATGTAGCTAAAACAAATAAATCAGTGGAATAGTTTTCAGTGCAAAACAGAGAGTTGCAAATCAGGGTTTAATGCTCACTGATGCAACAGAACTCTATTCTTGTACAAACTGATGAGATGGCTCCACTTCATGCATGGAAGACTAGTTGAGCATTGACTAGCCTATCAATATAGCCTTATATGCCACAAAGTGAATCGCATTTATATTCAACAAACTATCATGACATCAGCGTTTGTTAACGAGTTGCTAAAAATACATGGGCGATAACTGCCCGCTTGCACATAACGCTAATTAATTAAACATTAACGCTAGCGTTGCAGATCAGTGTGCTCACTGCTGCAACAGAACGTCATTCTTGTCAAATCTGACGAGACAGCTCAACTTCACTGACTAGCCAATCAATATAAATGAATCGCATTTACATTCAACAAACTATCATGACATCAGCGTTTGTTAACGAGTTGCTAAAAATACACAATGCCCGCTTGCGCATAACGTTACGGCGGCAATTAATTAAACGATCTAATGCTACAACTCACAGCCAGATGCATGGATTTGTCAGACTGAGGGATCTGATAACCGCTAACTTGCGGTAAGCTGAGCTGACCCACCTCTCAATTATTTCTCTTGTCTGTGGAAACCAGTCCGTGTTGTTTCTGTTTCTTTTCCTGCTTTTCATCATCTTCGCCATATGGTAATCCAGGATAGGAGTAGCTTGAGTGGCTAACTTCTTGTATACTATCCGCACCGCACGCCTGGCTCACAGTCACAACAAACACACCGGCTAAAGTGGGCGTAACGTTTCCTGCATGCCTCTACATGACAGCCAATCACCAGCCGTATTAGAGCGCGGCGTGCAAGCATGTCGCATGCTTATAGGCTCAATGACGCTGTTTTGTTTTGGTATCGAAAATTGGTATCGATTGACAAGGGAGGCTTCGATACCCCTTAGTATCGATGTTTCCATTTCGGTGCCAAGTAAGTATCGAAACTCGATACCCAGCCCTAGCTCCATGTACAAGTACCTCTCCGCTCAATGTACAAGTACCTCTCCGCTCCATGTACAAGTACCTCTCCGCTCAATGTCAAGTATCGACAGTACCTCTCCGCTCCATGTACAAGTACCTCTCCGCTGAATGTACAAGTGTCGACAGTACCTCTCCGCTCAATGTACAAGTACCTCTCCGCTCCATGTACAAGTACCTCTCCGCTCTCATGTACAAGTACCTCTCCGCTCCATGTACAAGTACCTCTCCGCTCAATGTACAAGTACCTCTGCGCTCCATGTACAAGTACCTCTCCGCTCAATGTACAAGTACCTCTCCGCTCAATGTACAAGTGTCGACAGTACCTCTCCGCTCCATGTACAAGTACCTCTCCGCTCAATGTACAAGTGTCGACAGTACCTCTACGCTCAATGTACAAGTGTCGACAGTACCTCTCCGCTCTCATGTACAAGTACCTCTCCGATCCATGTACAAGTACATCTCCGCTCCATGTACAAGTACATCTCCGCTCAATGTACAAGTACCTCTCCGCTCCATGTACAAGTACCTCTCCGCTCCATGTACAAGTACATCTCTGCTCCATGTACAAGTACCTCTCCGCTCAATGTACAAGTACATCTCCGCTCCATGTACAAGTACCTCTCCGCTCCATGTACAAGTACATCTCCGCTCCATGTACAAGTACCTCTCCGCTCCATGTACAAGTACCTCTCCGCTCAATGTACAAGTACATCTCCGCTCCATGTACAAGTACCTCTCCGCTCCATGTACAAGTACATCTCCGCTCCATGTACAAGTACCTCTCCGCTCAATGTACAAGTACATCTCCGCTCCATGTACAAGTACATCTCCACTCCATGTACAAGTACCTCTCCGCTCAATGTACAAGTACATCTCCGCTCCATGTACCAGTACCTCTCCGCTCAATGTACAAGTACATCTCCACTCCATGTACAAGTACCTCTCCGCTCAATGTACAAGTACATCTCCGCTCCATGTACCAGTACCTCTCCGCTCAATGTACAAGTACATCTCCACTCCATGTACAAGTACCTCTCCGCTCAATGTACAAGTACATCTCCGCTCCATGTACCAGTACCTCTCCGCTCAATGTACAAGTACATCTCCGCTCCATGTACAAGTACCTCTCCGCTCAATGTACAAGTACCTCTCCGCTCAATGTACAAGTACATCTCCGCTCCATGTACCAGTACCTCTCCGCTCAATGTACAAGTACATCTGCGCTCCATGTAGGGCTGGGTATCGTTCAAAATTTTTCGATATCGATACCGTTTCGATACTTGGATTTCGATACCGGTTCCTGAACGATACTTTTTTCGATACCAATTTTTAGAAAAATCCATTTTAACAAAAATAAAACTGCATTACACATTGAAATTATTTTACAAATCTTTAGTTTCCCCCCATCTTAAGTTTTACAGCAGAAAAAAATAAAACCTACTGTATTTAACATAACTTTAAGTTCTCTAAACGTATTGCCGTCCCTACAAAAAATATTGGAGTACTACAAAGGAAAGAAATGTAGCTAAAACAAATAAATCAGTGGAATAGTTTTCAGTGCAAAACAGAGAGTTGCAAATCAGGGTTTAATGCTCACTGATGCAACAGAACTCTATTCTTGTACAAACTGATGAGATGGCTCCACTTCATGCATGGAAGACTAGTTGAGCATTGACTAGCCTATCAATATAGCCTTATATGCCACAAAGTGAATCGCATTTATATTCAACAAACTATCATGACATCAGCGTTTGTTAACGAGTTGCTAAAAATACATGGGCGATAACTGCCCGCTTGCACATAACGCTAATTAATTAAACATTAACGCTAGCGTTGCAGATCAGTGTGCTCACTGCTGCAACAGAACGTCATTCTTGTCAAATCTGACGAGACAGCTCAACTTCACTGACTAGCCAATCAATATAAATGAATCGCATTTACATTCAACAAACTATCATGACATCAGCGTTTGTTAACGAGTTGCTAAAAATACACAATGCCCGCTTGCGCATAACGTTACGGCGGCAATTAATTAAACGATCTAATGCTACAACTCACAGCCAGATGCATGGATTTGTCAGACTGAGGGATCTGATAACCGCTAACTTGCGGTAAGCTGAGCTGACCCACCTCTCAATTATTTCTCTTGTCTGTGGAAACCAGTCCGTGTTGTTTCTGTTTCTTTTCCTGCTTTTCATCATCTTCGCCATATGGTAATCCAGGATAGGAGTAGCTTGAGTGGCTAACTTCTTGTATACTATCCGCACCGCACGCCTGGCTCACAGTCACAACAAACACACCGGCTAAAGTGGGCGTAACGTTTCCTGCATGCCTCTACATGACAGCCAATCACCAGCCGTATTAGAGCGCGGCGTGCAAGCATGTCGCATGCTTATAGGCTCAATGACGCTGTTTTGTTTTGGTATCGAAAATTGGTATCGATTGACAAGGGAGGCTTCGATACCCCTTAGTATCGATGTTTCCATTTCGGTGCCAAGTAAGTATCGAAACTCGATACCCAGCCCTAGCTCCATGTACAAGTACCTCTCCGCTCAATGTACAAGTACCTCTCCGCTCCATGTACAAGTACCTCTCCGCTCAATGTCAAGTATCGACAGTACCTCTCCGCTCCATGTACAAGTACCTCTCCGCTGAATGTACAAGTGTCGACAGTACCTCTCCGCTCAATGTACAAGTACCTCTCCGCTCCATGTACAAGTACCTCTCCGCTCTCATGTACAAGTACCTCTCCGCTCCATGTACAAGTACCTCTCCGCTCAATGTACAAGTACCTCTGCGCTCCATGTACAAGTACCTCTCCGCTCAATGTACAAGTACCTCTCCGCTCAATGTACAAGTGTCGACAGTACCTCTCCGCTCCATGTACAAGTACCTCTCCGCTCAATGTACAAGTGTCGACAGTACCTCTACGCTCAATGTACAAGTGTCGACAGTACCTCTCCGCTCTCATGTACAAGTACCTCTCCGATCCATGTACAAGTACATCTCCGCTCCATGTACAAGTACATCTCCGCTCAATGTACAAGTACCTCTCCGCTCCATGTACAAGTACCTCTCCGCTCCATGTACAAGTACATCTCTGCTCCATGTACAAGTACCTCTCCGCTCAATGTACAAGTACATCTCCGCTCCATGTACAAGTACCTCTCCGCTCCATGTACAAGTACATCTCTGCTCCATGTACAAGTACCTCTCCGCTCCATGTACAAGTACCTCTCCGCTCAATGTACAAGTACATCTCCGCTCCATGTACAAGTACCTCTCCGCTCCATGTACAAGTACCTCTCCGCTCCATGTACAAGTACCTCTCCGCTCAATGTCAAGTATCGACAGTACCTCTCCGCTCCATGTACAAGTACCTCTCCGCTGAATGTACAAGTGTCGACAGTACCTCTCCGCTCAATGTACAAGTACCTCTCCGCTCCATGTACAAGTACCTCTCCGCTCTCATGTACAAGTACCTCTCCGCTCCATGTACAAGTACCTCTCCGCTCAATGTACAAGTACCTCTGCGCTCCATGTACAAGTACCTCTCCGCTCAATGTACAAGTACCTCTCCGCTCAATGTACAAGTGTCGACAGTACCTCTCCGCTCCATGTACAAGTACCTCTCCGCTCAATGTACAAGTGTCGACAGTACCTCTACGCTCAATGTACAAGTGTCGACAGTACCTCTCCGCTCTCATGTACAAGTACCTCTCCGATCCATGTACAAGTACATCTCCGCTCCATGTACAAGTACATCTCCGCTCAATGTACAAGTACCTCTCCGCTCCATGTACAAGTACCTCTCCGCTCCATGTACAAGTACATCTCTGCTCCATGTACAAGTACCTCTCCGCTCAATGTACAAGTACCTCTCCGCTCCATGTACAAGTACCTCTCCGCTCAATGTACAAGTACCTCTCCGCTCCATGTACAAGTACCTCTCCGCTCAATGTACAAGTACCTCTCCGCTCCATGTACAAGTACCTCTCCGCTCCATGTACAAGTACCTCTCCGCTCCATGTACAAGTACCTCTCCGCTCCATGTACAAGTACCTCTCCGCTCCATGTACAAGTACCTCTCCGCTCAATGTCAAGTATCGACAGTACCTCTCCGCTCCATGTACAAGTACCTCTCCGCTGAATGTACAAGTGTCGACAGTACCTCTCCGCTCAATGTACAAGTACCTCTCCGCTCCATGTACAAGTACCTCTCCGCTCTCATGTACAAGTACCTCTCCGCTCCATGTACAAGTACCTCTCCGCTCAATGTACAAGTACCTCTGCGCTCCATGTACAAGTACCTCTCCGCTCAATGTACAAGTACCTCTCCGCTCAATGTACAAGTGTCGACAGTACCTCTCCGCTCCATGTACAAGTACCTCTCCGCTCAATGTACAAGTGTCGACAGTACCTCTACGCTCAATGTACAAGTGTCGACAGTACCTCTCCGCTCTCATGTACAAGTACCTCTCCGATCCATGTACAAGTACATCTCCGCTCCATGTACAAGTACATCTCCGCTCAATGTACAAGTACCTCTCCGCTCCATGTACAAGTACCTCTCCGCTCCATGTACAAGTACATCTCTGCTCCATGTACAAGTACCTCTCCGCTCAATGTACAAGTACATCTCCACTCAATGTACAAGTACCTCTCCGCTCCATGTACAAGTACATCTCCGCTCCATGTACAAGTACCTCTCCGCTCCATGTACAAGTACATCTCCGCTCCATGTACAAGTACCTCTCCGCTCCATGTACAAGTACCTCTCCGCTCCATGTACAAGTACCTCTCCGCTCCATGTACAAGTACCTCTCCGCTCCATGTACAAGTACCTCTCCGCTCAATGTCAAGTGTCGACAGTACCTCTCCGCTCCATGTACAAATACCTCTCCGCTCTCATGTACAAGTACCTCTCCGCTCCATGTACAAGTACCTCTCCGCTCAATGTCAAGTGTCGACAGTACCTCTCCGCTCCATGTACAAATACCTCTCCGCTCCATGTACAAGTACCTCTCCGCTCTCATGTACAAGTACCTCTCCGCTCCATGTACAAGTAGCTCTCCGCTCAATGTACAAGTGTCGACAGTACCTTTCCGCTCCATGTACAAATACCTCTCCGCTCTCATGTACAAGTACCTCTCCGCTCCATGTACAAGTACCTCTCCGCTCAATGTACAAATACCTCTCCGCTCCATGTATAAGTACCTCTCCGCTCTATGTACAAGTACCTCTCCGCTCCATGTACAAGTACCTCTCCGCTCAATGTACAAATACCTCTCCGCTCCATGTACAAGTAGCTCTCCGCTGAATGTACAAGTGTCGACAGTACCTCTCCGCTCAATGTACAAGTACCTCTCCGCTCAATGTACAAATACCTCTCCGCTCCATGTACAAGTACCTCTCCGCTCAATGTCAAGTATCGACAGTACCTCTCCGCTCCATGTACAAGTACCTCTCCGCTGAATGTACAAGTGTCGACAGTACCTCTCCGCTCAATGTACAAGTACCTCTCCGCTCCATGTACAAGTACCTCTCCGCTCTCATGTACAAGTACCTCTCCGCTCCATGTACAAGTACCTCTCCGCTCAATGTACAAGTACCTCTGCGCTCCATGTACAAGTACCTCTCCGCTCAATGTACAAGTACCTCTCCGCTCAATGTACAAGTGTCGACAGTACCTCTCCGCTCCATGTACAAGTACCTCTCCGCTCAATGTACAAGTGTTGACAGTACCTCTACGCTCAATGTACAAGTGTCGACAGTACCTCTCCGCTCTCATGTACAAGTACCTCTCCGATCCATGTACAAGTACATCTCCGCTCCATGTACAAGTACATCTCCGCTCAATGTACAAGTACCTCTCCGCTCCATGTACAAGTACCTCTCCGCTCCATGTACAAGTACCTCTCCGCTCCATGTACAAGTACCTCTCCGCTCCATGTACAAGTACCTCTCCGCTCCATGTACAAGTACCTCTCCGCTCAATGTACAAGTACCTCTCCGCTCCATGTACAAGTACCTCTCCGCTCAATGTACAAGTACCTCTCCGCTCCATGTACAAGTACCTCTCCGCTCCATGTACAAGTACCTCTCCGCTCCATGTACAAGTACCTCTCCGCTCAATGTCAAGTATCGACAGTACCTCTCCGCTCCATGTACAAGTACCTCTCCGCTGAATGTACAAGTGTCGACAGTACCTCTCCGCTCAATGTACAAGTACCTCTCCGCTCCATGTACAAGTACCTCTCCGCTCTCATGTACAAGTACCTCTCCGCTCCATGTACAAGTACCTCTCCGCTCAATGTACAAGTACCTCTGCGCTCCATGTACAAGTACCTCTCCGCTCAATGTACAAGTACCTCTCCGCTCAATGTACAAGTGTCGACAGTACCTCTCCGCTCCATGTACAAGTACCTCTCCGCTCAATGTACAAGTGTCGACAGTACCTCTACGCTCAATGTACAAGTGTCGACAGTACCTCTCCGCTCTCATGTACAAGTACCTCTCCGATCCATGTACAAGTACATCTCCGCTCCATGTACAAGTACATCTCCGCTCAATGTACAAGTACCTCTCCGCTCCATGTACAAGTACCTCTCCGCTCCATGTACAAGTACATCTCTGCTCCATGTACAAGTACCTCTCCGCTCAATGTACAAGTACATCTCCGCTCCATGTACAAGTACCTCTCCGCTCCATGTACAAGTACATCTCCGCTCCATGTACAAGTACCTCTCCGCTCCATGTACAAGTACCTCTCCGCTCAATGTACAAGTACATCTCCGCTCCATGTACAAGTACCTCTCCGCTCCATGTACAAGTACATCTCCGCTCCATGTACAAGTACCTCTCCGCTCAATGTACAAGTACATCTCCGCTCCATGTACAAGTACATCTCCACTCCATGTACAAGTACCTCTCCGCTCAATGTACAAGTACATCTCCGCTCCATGTACCAGTACCTCTCCGCTCAATGTACAAGTACATCTCCACTCCATGTACAAGTACCTCTCCGCTCAATGTACAAGTACATCTCCGCTCCATGTACCAGTACCTCTCCGCTCAATGTACAAGTACATCTCCACTCCATGTACAAGTACCTCTCCGCTCAATGTACAAGTACATCTCCGCTCCATGTACCAGTACCTCTCCGCTCAATGTACAAGTACATCTCCGCTCCATGTACAAGTACCTCTCCGCTCAATGTACAAGTACCTCTCCGCTCAATGTACAAGTACATCTCCGCTCCATGTACCAGTACCTCTCCGCTCAATGTACAAGTACATCTGCGCTCCATGTAGGGCTGGGTATCGTTCAAAATTTTTCGATATCGATACCGTTTCGATACTTGGATTTCGATACCGGTTCCTGAACGATACTTTTTTCGATACCAATTTTTAGAAAAATCCATTTTAACAAAAATAAAACTGCATTACACATTGAAATTATTTTACAAATCTTTAGTTTCCCCCCATCTTGAGTTTTACAGCAGAAAAAAATAAAACCTACTGTATTTAACATAACTTTAAGTTATCTAAACGTATTGCCGTCCCTACAAAAAATATTGGAGTACTACAAAGGAAAGAAATGTAGCTAAAACAAATAAATCAGTGGAATAGTTTTCAGTGCAAAACAGAGAGTTGCAAATCAGGGTTTAATGCTCACTGATGCAACAGAACTCTATTCTTGTAGAAACTGATGAGATGGCTCCACTTCATGCATGGAAGACTAGTTGAGCATTGACTAGCCTATCAATATAGCCTTATATGCCACAAAGTGAATCGCATTTATATTCAACAAACTATCATGACATCAGCGTTTGTTAACGAGTTGCTAAAAATACATGGGCGATAACTGCCCGCTTGCACATAACGCTAATTAATTAAACATTAACGCTAGCGTTGCAGATCAGTGTGCTCACTGCTGCAACAGAACGTCATTCTTGTCAAATCTGACGAGACAGCTCAACTTCACTGACTAGCCAATCAATATAAATGAATCGCATTTACATTCAACAAACTATCATGACATCAGCGTTTGTTAACGAGTTGCTAAAAATACACAATGCCCGCTTGCGCATAACGTTACGGCGGCAATTAATTAAACGATCTAATGCTACAACTCACAGCCAGATGCATGGATTTGTCAGACTGAGGGATCTGATAACCGCTAACTTGCGGTAAGCTGAGCTGACCCACCTCTCAATTATTTCTCTTGTCTGTGGAAACCAGTCCGTGTTGTTTCTGTTTCTTTTCCTGCTTTTCATCATCTTCGCCATATGGTAATCCAGGATAGGAGTAGCTTGAGTGGCTAACTTCTTGTATACTATCCGCACCGCACGCCTGGCTCACAGTCACAACAAACACACCGGCTAAAGTGGGCGTAACGTTTCCTGCATGCCTCTACATGACAGCCAATCACCAGCCGTATTAGAGCGCGGCGTGCAAGCATGTCGCATGCTTATAGGCTCAATGACGCTGTTTTGTTTTGGTATCGAAAATTGGTATCGATTGACAAGGGAGGCTTCGATACCCCTTAGTATCGATGTTTCCATTTCGGTGCCAAGTAAGTATCGAAACTCGATACCCAGCCCTAGCTCCATGTACAAGTACCTCTCCGCTCAATGTACAAGTACCTCTCCGCTCAATGTACAAGTACCTCTCCGCTCCATGTACAAGTACCTCTCCGCTCCATGTACAAGTACCTCTCCGCTCCATGTACAAGTACCTCTCCGCTCCATGTACAAGTACATCTCTGCTCCATGTACAAGTACCTCTCCGCTCAATGTACAAGTACATCTCCGCTCCATGTACAAGTACCTCTCCGCTCCATGTACAAGTACATCTCCGCTCCATGTACAAGTACCTCTCCGCTCCATGTACAAGTACCTCTCCGCTCAATGTACAAGTACATCTCCGCTCCATGTACAAGTACATCTCTGCTCCATGTACAAGTACCTCTCCGCTCAATGTACAAGTACATCTCCGCTCCATGTACAAGTACCTCTCCGCTCCATGTACAAGTACCTCTCCGCTCCATGTACAAGTACCTCTCCGCTCCATGTACAAGTACCTCTCCGCTCCATGTACAAGTACCTCTCCGCTCAATGTCAAGTGTCGACAGTACCTCTCCGCTCCATGTACAAATACCTCTCCGCTCTCATGTACAAGTACCTCTCCGCTCCATGTACAAGTACCTCTCCGCTCAATGTCAAGTGTCGACAGTACCTCTCCGCTCCATGTACAAATACCTCTCCGCTCCATGTACAAGTACCTCTCCGCTCTCATGTACAAGTACCTCTCCGCTCCATGTACAAGTAGCTCTCCGCTCAATGTACAAATACCTCTCCGCTCCATGTATAAGTACCTCTCCGCTCTATGTACAAGTACCTCTCCGCTCCATGTACAAGTACCTCTCCGCTCAATGTACAAATACCTCTCCGCTCCATGTACAAGTAGCTCTCCGCTGAATGTACAAGTGTCGACAGTACCTTTCCGCTCCATGTACAAATACCTCTCCGCTCTCATGTACAAGTACCTCTCCGCTCCATGTACAAGTACCTCTCCGCTCAATGTACAAATACCTCTCCGCTCCATGTATAAGTACCTCTCCGCTCTATGTACAAGTACCTCTCCGCTCCATGTACAAGTACCTCTCCGCTCAATGTACAAATACCTCTCCGCTCCATGTACAAGTAGCTCTCCGCTGAATGTACAAGTGTCGACAGTACCTCTCCGCTCAATGTACAAGTACCTCTCCGCTCAATGTACAAATACCTCTCCGCTCCATGTACAAGTACCTCTCCGCTCAATGTCAAGTATCGACAGTACCTCTCCGCTCCATGTACAAGTACCTCTCCGCTGAATGTACAAGTGTCGACAGTACCTCTCCGCTCAATGTACAAGTACCTCTCCGCTCCATGTACAAGTACCTCTCCGCTCTCATGTACAAGTACCTCTCCGCTCCATGTACAAGTACCTCTCCGCTCAATGTACAAGTACCTCTGCGCTCCATGTACAAGTACCTCTCCGCTCAATGTACAAGTACCTCTCCGCTCAATGTACAAGTGTCGACAGTACCTCTCCGCTCCATGTACAAGTACCTCTCCGCTCAATGTACAAGTGTCGACAGTACCTCTACGCTCAATGTACAAGTGTCGACAGTACCTCTCCGCTCTCATGTACAAGTACCTCTCCGATCCATGTACAAGTACATCTCCGCTCCATGTACAAGTACATCTCCGCTCAATGTACAAGTACCTCTCCGCTCCATGTACAAGTACCTCTCCGCTCCATGTACAAGTACCTCTCCGCTCCATGTACAAGTACCTCTCCGCTCCATGTACAAGTACCTCTCCGCTCCATGTACAAGTACCTCTCCGCTCAATGTACAAGTACCTCTCCGCTCCATGTACAAGTACCTCTCCGCTCAATGTACAAGTACCTCTCCGCTCCATGTACAAGTACCTCTCCGCTCCATGTACAAGTACCTCTCCGCTCCATGTACAAGTACCTCTCCGCTCAATGTCAAGTATTGACAGTACCTCTCCGCTCCATGTACAAGTACCTCTCCGCTGAATGTACAAGTGTCGACAGTACCTCTCCGCTCAATGTACAAGTACCTCTCCGCTCCATGTACAAGTACCTCTCCGCTCTCATGTACAAGTACCTCTCCGCTCCATGTACAAGTACCTCTCCGCTCAATGTACAAGTACCTCTGCGCTCCATGTACAAGTACCTCTCCGCTCAATGTACAAGTACCTCTCCGCTCAATGTACAAGTGTCGACAGTACCTCTCCGCTCCATGTACAAGTACCTCTCCGCTCAATGTACAAGTGTCGACAGTACCTCTACGCTCAATGTACAAGTGTCGACAGTACCTCTCCGCTCTCATGTACAAGTACCTCTCCGATCCATGTACAAGTACATCTCCGCTCCATGTACAAGTACATCTCCGCTCAATGTACAAGTACCTCTCCGCTCCATGTACAAGTACCTCTCCGCTCCATGTACAAGTACATCTCTGCTCCATGTACAAGTACCTCTCCGCTCAATGTACAAGTACATCTCCGCTCCATGTACAAGTACCTCTCCGCTCCATGTACAAGTACATCTCCGCTCCATGTACAAGTACCTCTCCGCTCCATGTACAAGTACCTCTCCGCTCAATGTACAAGTACATCTCCGCTCCATGTACAAGTACCTCTCCGCTCCATGTACAAGTACCTCTCCGCTCCATGTACAAGTACCTCTCCGCTCAATGTCAAGTATCGACAGTACCTCTCCGCTCCATGTACAAGTACCTCTCCGCTGAATGTACAAGTGTCGACAGTACCTCTCCGCTCAATGTACAAGTACCTCTCCGCTCCATGTACAAGTACCTCTCCGCTCTCATGTACAAGTACCTCTCCGCTCCATGTACAAGTACCTCTCCGCTCAATGTACAAGTACCTCTGCGCTCCATGTACAAGTACCTCTCCGCTCAATGTACAAGTACCTCTCCGCTCAATGTACAAGTGTCGACAGTACCTCTCCGCTCCATGTACAAGTACCTCTCCGCTCAATGTACAAGTGTCGACAGTACCTCTACGCTCAATGTACAAGTGTCGACAGTACCTCTCCGCTCTCATGTACAAGTACCTCTCCGATCCATGTACAAGTACATCTCCGCTCCATGTACAAGTACATCTCCGCTCAATGTACAAGTACCTCTCCGCTCCATGTACAAGTACCTCTCCGCTCCATGTACAAGTACATCTCTGCTCCATGTACAAGTACCTCTCCGCTCAATGTACAAGTACATCTCCGCTCCATGTACAAGTACCTCTCCGCTCCATGTACAAGTACATCTCCGCTCCATGTACAAGTACCTCTCCGCTCCATGTACAAGTACCTCTCCGCTCAATGTACAAGTACATCTCCGCTCCATGTACAAGTACCTCTCCGCTCCATGTACAAGTACATCTCCGCTCCATGTACAAGTACCTCTCCGCTCAATGTACAAGTACATCTCCGCTCCATGTACAAGTACATCTCCACTCCATGTACAAGTACCTCTCCGCTCAATGTACAAGTACATCTCCGCTCCATGTACCAGTACCTCTCCGCTCAATGTACAAGTACATCTCCACTCCATGTACAAGTACCTCTCCGCTCAATGTACAAGTACATCTCCGCTCCATGTACCAGTACCTCTCCGCTCAATGTACAAGTACATCTCCACTCCATGTACAAGTACCTCTCCGCTCAATGTACAAGTACATCTCCGCTCCATGTACCAGTACCTCTCCGCTCAATGTACAAGTACATCTCCGCTCCATGTACAAGTACCTCTCCGCTCAATGTACAAGTACCTCTCCGCTCAATGTACAAGTACATCTCCGCTCCATGTACCAGTACCTCTCCGCTCAATGTACAAGTACATCTGCGCTCCATGTAGGGCTGGGTATCGTTCAAAATTTTTCGATATCGATACCGTTTCGATACTTGGATTTCGATACCGGTTCCTGAACGATACTTTTTTCGATACCAATTTTTAGAAAAATCCATTTTAACAAAAATAAAACTGCATTACACATTGAAATTATTTTACAAATCTTTAGTTTCCCCCCATCTTAAGTTTTACAGCAGAAAAAAATAAAACCTACTGTATTTAACATAACTTTAAGTTCTCTAAACGTATTGCCGTCCCTACAAAAAATATTGGAGTACTACAAAGGAAAGAAATGTAGCTAAAACAAATAAATCAGTGGAATAGTTTTCAGTGCAAAACAGAGAGTTGCAAATCAGGGTTTAATGCTCACTGATGCAACAGAACTCTATTCTTGTACAAACTGATGAGATGGCTCCACTTCATGCATGGAAGACTAGTTGAGCATTGACTAGCCTATCAATATAGCCTTATATGCCACAAAGTGAATCGCATTTATATTCAACAAACTATCATGACATCAGCGTTTGTTAACGAGTTGCTAAAAATACATGGGCGATAACTGCCCGCTTGCACATAACGCTAATTAATTAAACATTAACGCTAGCGTTGCAGATCAGTGTGCTCACTGCTGCAACAGAACGTCATTCTTGTCAAATCTGACGAGACAGCTCAACTTCACTGACTAGCCAATCAATATAAATGAATCGCATTTACATTCAACAAACTATCATGACATCAGCGTTTGTTAACGAGTTGCTAAAAATACACAATGCCCGCTTGCGCATAACGTTACGGCGGCAATTAATTAAACGATCTAATGCTACAACTCACAGCCAGATGCATGGATTTGTCAGACTGAGGGATCTGATAACCGCTAACTTGCGGTAAGCTGAGCTGACCCACCTCTCAATTATTTATCTTGTCTGTGGAAACCAGTCCGTGTTGTTTCTGTTTCTTTTCCTGCTTTTCATCATCTTCGCCATATGGTAATCCAGGATAGGAGTAGCTTGAGTGGCTAACTTCTTGTATACTATCCGCACCGCACGCCTGGCTCACAGTCACAACAAACACACCGGCTAAAGTGGGCGTAACGTTTCCTGCATGCCTCTACATGACAGCCAATCACCAGCCGTATTAGAGCGCGGCGTGCAAGCATGTCGCATGCTTATAGGCTCAATGACGCTGTTTTGTTTTGGTATCGAAAATTGGTATCGATTGACAAGGGAGGCTTCGATACCCCTTAGTATCGATGTTTCCATTTCGGTGCCAAGTAAGTATCGAAACTCGATACCCAGCCCTAGCTCCATGTACAAGTACCTCTCCGCTCAATGTACAAGTACCTCTCCGCTCCATGTACAAGTACCTCTCCGCTCAATGTCAAGTATCGACAGTACCTCTCCGCTCCATCTACAAGTACCTCTCCGCTGAATGTACAAGTGTCGACAGTACCTCTCCGCTCAATGTACAAGTACCTCTCCGCTCCATGTACAAGTACCTCTCCGCTCTCATGTACAAGTACCTCTCCGCTCCATGTACAAGTACCTCTCCGCTCAATGTACAAGTACCTCTGCGCTCCATGTACAAGTACCTCTCCGCTCAATGTACAAGTACCTCTCCGCTCAATGTACAAGTGTCGACAGTACCTCTCCGCTCCATGTACAAGTACCTCTCCGCTCAATGTACAAGTGTCGACAGTACCTCTACGCTCAATGTACAAGTGTCGACAGTACCTCTCCGCTCTCATGTACAAGTACCTCTCCGATCCATGTACAAGTACATATCCGCTCCATGTACAAGTACATCTCCGCTCAATGTACAAGTACCTCTCCGCTCCATGTACAAGTACCTCTCCGCTCCATGTACAAGTACATCTCTGCTCCATGTACAAGTACCTCTCCGCTCAATGTACAAGTACATCTCCGCTCCATGTACAAGTACCTCTCCGCTCCATGTACAAGTACATCTCCGCTCCATGTACAAGTACCTCTCCGCTCCATGTACAAGTACCTCTCCGCTCAATGTACAAGTACATCTCCGCTCCATGTACAAGTACCTCTCCGCTCCATGTACAAGTACCTCTCCGCTCCATGTACAAGTACCTCTCCGCTCAATGTCAAGTATCGACAGTACCTCTCCGCTCCATGTACAAGTACCTCTCCGCTGAATGTACAAGTGTCGACAGTACCTCTCCGCTCAATGTACAAGTACCTCTCCGCTCCATGTACAAGTACCTCTCCGCTCTCATGTACAAGTACCTCTCCGCTCCATGTACAAGTACCTCTCCGCTCAATGTACAAGTACCTCTGCGCTCCATGTACAAGTACCTCTCCGCTCAATGTACAAGTACCTCTCCGCTCAATGTACAAGTGTCGACAGTACCTCTCCGCTCCATGTACAAGTACCTCTCCGCTCAATGTACAAGTGTCGACAGTACCTCTACGCTCAATGTACAAGTGTCGACAGTACCTCTCCGCTCTCATGTACAAGTACCTCTCCGATCCATGTACAAGTACATCTCCGCTCCATGTACAAGTACATCTCCGCTCAATGTACAAGTACCTCTCCGCTCCATGTACAAGTACCTCTCCGCTCCATGTACAAGTACATCTCTGCTCCATGTACAAGTACCTCTCCGCTCAATGTACAAGTACATCTCCGCTCCATGTACAAGTACCTCTCCGCTCCATGTACAAGTACATCTCCACTCCATGTACAAGTACCTCTCCGCTCCATGTACAAGTACCTCTCCGCTCAATGTACAAGTACATCTCCGCTCCATGTACAAGTACCTCTCCGCTCCATGTACAAGTACATCTCCGCTCCATGTACAAGTACCTCTCCGCTCAATGTACAAGTACATCTCCGCTCCATGTACAAGTACCTCTCCACTCCATGTACAAGTACCTCTCCGCTCAATGTACAAGTACATCTCCGCTCCATGTACCAGTACCTCTCCGCTCAATGTACAAGTACATCTCCACTCCATGTACAAGTACCTCTCCGCTCAATGTACAAGTACATCTCCGCTCCATGTACCAGTACCTCTCCGCTCAATGTACAAGTACATCTCCACTCCATGTACAAGTACCTCTCCGCTCAATGTACAAGTACATCTCCGCTCCATGTACCAGTACCTCTCCGCTCAATGTACAAGTACATCTCCGCTCCATGTACAAGTACCTCTCCGCTCAATGTACAAGTACCTCTCCGCTCAATGTACAAGTACATCTCCGCTCCATGTACCAGTACCTCTCCGCTCAATGTACAAGTACATCTGCGCTCCATGTAGGGCTGGGTATCGTTCAAAATTTTTCGATATCGATACCGTTTCGATACTTGGATTTCGATACCGGTTCCTGAACGATACTTTTTTCGATACCAATTTTTAGAAAAATCCATTTTAACAAAAATAAAACTGCATTACACATTGAAATTATTTTACAAATCTTTAGTTTCCCCCCATCTTAAGTTTTACAGCAGAAAAAAATAAAACCTACTGTATTTAACATAACTTTAAGTTCTCTAAACGTATTGCCGTCCCTACAAAAAATATTGGAGTACTACAAAGGAAAGAAATGTAGCTAAAACAAATAAATCAGTGGAATAGTTTTCAGTGCAAAACAAAGAGTTGCAAATCAGGGTTTAATGCTCACTGATGCAACAGAACTCTATTCTTGTACAAACTGATGAGATGGCTCCACTTCATGCATGGAAGACTAGTTGAGCATTGACTAGCCTATCAATATAGCCTTATATGCCACAAAGTGAATCGCATTTATATTCAACAAACTATCATGACATCAGCGTTTGTTAACGAGTTGCTAAAAATACATGGGCGATAACTGCCCGCTTGCACATAACGCTAATTAATTAAACATTAACGCTAGCGTTGCAGATCAGTGTGCTCACTGCTGCAACAGAACGTCATTCTTGTCAAATCTGACGAGACAGCTCAACTTCACTGACTAGCCAATCAATATAAATGAATCGCATTTACATTCAACAAACTATCATGACATCAGCGTTTGTTAACGAGTTGCTAAAAATACACAATGCCCGCTTGCGCATAACGTTACGGCGGCAATTAATTAAACGATCTAATGCTACAACTCACAGCCAGATGCATGGATTTGTCAGACTGAGGGATCTGATAACCGCTAACTTGCGGTAAGCTGAGCTGACCCACCTCTCAATTATTTCTCTTGTCTGTGGAAACCAGTCCGTGTTGTTTCTGTTTCTTTTCCTGCTTTTCATCATCTTCGCCATATGGTAATCCAGGATAGGAGTAGCTTGAGTGGCTAACTTCTTGTATACTATCCGCACCGCACGCCTGGCTCACAGTCACAACAAACACACCGGCTAAAGTGGGCGTAACGTTTCCTGCATGCCTCTACATGACAGCCAATCACCAGCCGTATTAGAGCGCGGCGTGCAAGCATGTCGCATGCTTATAGGCTCAATGACGCTGTTTTGTTTTGGTATCGAAAATTGGTATCGATTGACAAGGGAGGCTTCGATACCCCTTAGTATCGATGTTTCCATTTCGGTGCCAAGTAAGTATCGAAACTCGATACCCAGCCCTAGCTCCATGTACAAGTACCTCTCCGCTCAATGTACAAGTACCTCTCCGCTCCATGTACAAGTACCTCTCCGCTCAATGTCAAGTATCGACAGTACCTCTCCGCTCCATGTACAAGTACCTCTCCGCTGAATGTACAAGTGTCGACAGTACCTCTCCGCTCAATGTACAAGTACCTCTCCGCTCCATGTACAAGTACCTCTCCGCTCTCATGTACAAGTACCTCTCCGCTCCATGTACAAGTACCTCTCCGCTCAATGTACAAGTACCTCTGCGCTCCATGTACAAGTACCTCTCCGCTCAATGTACAAGTACCTCTCCGCTCAATGTACAAGTGTCGACAGTACCTCTCCGCTCCATGTACAAGTACCTCTCCGCTCAATGTAAAAGTGTCGACAGTACCTCTACGCTCAATGTACAAGTGTCGACAGTACCTCTCCGCTCTCATGTACAAGTACCTCTCCGATCCATGTACAAGTACATCTCCGCTCCATGTACAAGTACATCTCCGCTCAATGTACAAGTACCTCTCCGCTCCATGTACAAGTACCTCTCCGCTCCATGTACAAGTACATCTCTGCTCCATGTACAAGTACCTCTCCGCTCAATGTACAAGTACATCTCCGCTCCATGTACAAGTACCTCTCCGCTCCATGTACAAGTACATCTCCGCTCCATGTACAAGTACCTCTCCGCTCCATGTACAAGTACCTCTCCGCTCAATGTACAAGTACATCTCCGCTCCATGTACAAGTACCTCTCCGCTCCATGTACAAGTACCTCTCCGCTCCATGTACAAGTACCTCTCCGCTCAATGTCAAGTATCGACAGTACCTCTCCGCTCCATGTACAAGTACCTCTCCGCTGAATGTACAAGTGTCGACAGTACCTCTCCGCTCAATGTACAAGTACCTCTCCGCTCCATGTACAAGTACCTCTCCGCTCTCATGTACAAGTACCTCTCCGCTCCATGTACAAGTACCTCTCCGCTCAATGTACAAGTACCTCTGCGCTCCATGTACAAGTACCTCTCCGCTCAATGTACAAGTACCTCTCCGCTCAATGTACAAGTGTCGACAGTACCTCTCCGCTCCATGTACAAGTACCTCTCCGCTCAATGTACAAGTGTCGACAGTACCTCTACGCTCAATGTACAAGTGTCGACAGTACCTCTCCGCTCTCATGTACAAGTACCTCTCCGATCCATGTACAAGTACATCTCCGCTCCATGTACAAGTACATCTCCGCTCAATGTACAAGTACCTCTCCGCTCCATGTACAAGTACCTCTCCGCTCCATGTACAAGTACATCTCTGCTCCATGTACAAGTACCTCTCCGCTCAATGTACAAGTACATCTCCGCTCCATGTACCAGTACCTCTCCGCTCAATGTACAAGTACATCTCCGCTCCATGTACAAGTACCTCTCCGCTCAATGTACAAGTACCTCTCCGCTCAATGTACAAGTACATCTCCGCTCCATGTACCAGTACCTCTCCGCTCAATGTACAAGTACATCTGCGCTCCATGTAGGGCTGGGTATCGTTCAAAATTTTTCGATATCGATACCGTTTCGATACTTGGATTTCGATACCGGTTCCTGAACGATACTTTTTTCGATACCAATTTTTAGAAAAATCCATTTTAACAAAAATAAAACTGCATTACACATTGAAATTATTTTACAAATCTTTAGTTTCCCCCCATCTTAAGTTTTACAGCAGAAAAAAATAAAACCTACTGTATTTAACATAACTTTAAGTTCTCTAAACGTATTGCCGTCCCTACAAAAAATATTGGAGTACTACAAAGGAAAGAAATGTAGCTAAAACAAATAAATCAGTGGAATAGTTTTCAGTGCAAAACAGAGAGTTGCAAATCAGGGTTTAATGCTCACTGATGCAACAGAACTCTATTCTTGTACAAACTGATGAGATGGCTCCACTTCATGCATGGAAGACTAGTTGAGCATTGACTAGCCTATCAATATAGCCTTATATGCCACAAAGTGAATCGCATTTATATTCAACAAACTATCATGACATCAGCGTTTGTTAACGAGTTGCTAAAAATACATGGGCGATAACTGCCCGCTTGCACATAACGCTAATTAATTAAACATTAACGCTAGCGTTGCAGATCAGTGTGCTCACTGCTGCAACAGAACGTCATTCTTGTCAAATCTGACGAGACAGCTCAACTTCACTGACTAGCCAATCAATATAAATGAATCGCATTTACATTCAACAAACTATCATGACATCAGCGTTTGTTAACGAGTTGCTAAAAATACACAATGCCCGCTTGCGCATAACGTTACGGCGGCAATTAATTAAACGATCTAATGCTACAACTCACAGCCAGATGCATGGATTTGTCAGACTGAGGGATCTGATAACCGCTAACTTGCGGTAAGCTGAGCTGACCCACCTCTCAATTATTTCTCTTGTCTGTGGAAACCAGTCCGTGTTGTTTCTGTTTCTTTTCCTGCTTTTCATCATCTTCGCCATATGGTAATCCAGGATAGGAGTAGCTTGAGTGGCTAACTTCTTGTATACTATCCGCACCGCACGCCTGGCTCACAGTCACAACAAACACACCGGCTAAAGTGGGCGTAACGTTTCCTGCATGCCTCTACATGACAGCCAATCACCAGCCGTATTAGAGCGCGGCGTGCAAGCATGTCGCATGCTTATAGGCTCAATGACGCTGTTTTGTTTTGGTATCGAAAATTGGTATCGATTGACAAGGGAGGCTTCGATACCCCTTAGTATCGATGTTTCCATTTCGGTGCCAAGTAAGTATCGAAACTCGATACCCAGCCCTAGCTCCATGTACAAGTACCTCTCCGCTCAATGTACAAGTACCTCTCCGCTCCATGTACAAGTACCTCTCCGCTCAATGTCAAGTATCGACAGTACCTCTCCGCTCCATGTACAAGTACCTCTCCGCTGAATGTACAAGTGTCGACAGTACCTCTCCGCTCAATGTACAAGTACCTCTCCGCTCCATGTACAAGTACCTCTCCGCTCTCATGTACAAGTACCTCTCCGCTCCATGTACAAGTACCTCTCCGCTCAATGTACAAGTACCTCTGCGCTCCATGTACAAGTACCTCTCCGCTCAATGTACAAGTACCTCTCCGCTCAATGTACAAGTGTCGACAGTACCTCTCCGCTCCATGTACAAGTACCTCTCCGCTCAATGTAAAAGTGTCGACAGTACCTCTACGCTCAATGTACAAGTGTCGACAGTACCTCTCCGCTCTCATGTACAAGTACCTCTCCGATCCATGTACAAGTACATCTCCGCTCCATGTACAAGTACATCTCCGCTCAATGTACAAGTACCTCTCCGCTCAATGTACAAGTACCTCTCCGCTCCATGTACAAGTACCTCTCCGCTCCATGTACAAGTACCTCTCCGCTCCATGTACAAGTACCTCTCCGCTCAATGTCAAGTATCGACAGTACCTCTCCGCTCCATGTACAAGTACCTCTCCGCTGAATGTACAAGTGTCGACAGTACCTCTCCGCTCAATGTACAAGTACCTCTCCGCTCCATGTACAAGTACCTCTCCGCTCTCATGTACAAGTACCTCTCCGCTCCATGTACAAGTACCTCTCCGCTCAATGTACAAGTACCTCTGCGCTCCATGTACAAGTACCTCTCCGCTCAATGTACAAGTACCTCTCCGCTCAATGTACAAGTGTCGACAGTACCTCTCCGCTCCATGTACAAGTACCTCTCCGCTCAATGTACAAGTGTCGACAGTACCTCTACGCTCAATGTACAAGTGTCGACAGTACCTCTCCGCTCTCATGTACAAGTACCTCTCCGATCCATGTACAAGTACATCTCCGCTCCATGTACAAGTACATCTCCGCTCAATGTACAAGTACCTCTCCGCTCCATGTACAAGTACCTCTCCGCTCCATGTACAAGTACATCTCTGCTCCATGTACAAGTACCTCTCCGCTCAATGTACAAGTACATCTCCGCTCCATGTACAAGTACCTCTCCGCTCCATGTACAAGTACATCTCCGCTCCATGTACAAGTACCTCTCCGCTCCATGTACAAGTACCTCTCCGCTCAATGTACAAGTACATCTCCGCTCCATGTACAAGTACCTCTCCGCTCCATGTACAAGTACCTCTCCGCTCCATGTACAAGTACCTCTCCGCTCAATGTCAAGTATCGACAGTACCTCTCCGCTCCATGTACAAGTACCTCTCCGCTGAATGTACAAGTGTCGACAGTACCTCTCCGCTCAATGTACAAGTACCTCTCCGCTCCATGTACAAGTACCTCTCCGCTCTCATGTACAAGTACCTCTCCGCTCCATGTACAAGTACCTCTCCGCTCAATGTACAAGTACCTCTGCGCTCCATGTACAAGTACCTCTCCGCTCAATGTACAAGTACCTCTCCGCTCAATGTACAAGTGTCGACAGTACCTCTCCGCTCCATGTACAAGTACCTCTCCGCTCAATGTACAAGTGTCGACAGTACCTCTACGCTCAATGTACAAGTGTCGACAGTACCTCTCCGCTCTCATGTACAAGTACCTCTCCGATCCATGTACAAGTACATCTCCGCTCCATGTACAAGTACATCTCCGCTCAATGTACAAGTACCTCTCCGCTCCATGTACAAGTACCTCTCCGCTCAATGTACAAATACCTCTCCGCTCCATGTACAAGTAGCTCTCCGCTGAATGTACAAGTGTCGACAGTACCTCTCCGCTCAATGTACAAGTACCTCTCCGCTCAATGTACAAATACCTCTCCGCTCCATGTACAAGTACCTCTCCGCTCAATGTCAAGTATCGACAGTACCTCTCCGCTCCATGTACAAGTACCTCTCCGCTGAATGTACAAGTGTCGACAGTACCTCTCCGCTCAATGTACAAGTACCTCTCCGCTCCATGTACAAGTACCTCTCCGCTCTCATGTACAAGTACCTCTCCGCTCCATGTACAAGTACCTCTCCGCTCAATGTACAAGTACCTCTGCGCTCCATGTACAAGTACCTCTCCGCTCAATGTACAAGTACCTCTCCGCTCAATGTACAAGTGTCGACAGTACCTCTCCGCTCCATGTACAAGTACCTCTCCGCTCAATGTACAAGTGTCGACAGTACCTCTACGCTCAATGTACAAGTGTCGACAGTACCTCTCCGCTCTCATGTACAAGTACCTCTCCGATCCATGTACAAGTACATCTCCGCTCCATGTACAAGTACATCTCCGCTCAATGTACAAGTACCTCTCCGCTCCATGTACAAGTACCTCTCCGCTCCATGTACAAGTACCTCTCCGCTCCATGTACAAGTACCTCTCCGCTCCATGTACAAGTACCTCTCCGCTCAATGTACAAGTACCTCTCCGCTGAATGTACAAGTGTCGACAGTACCTCTCCGCTCAATGTACAAGTACCTCTCCGCTCCATGTACAAGTACCTCTCCGCTCCATGTACAAGTACCTCTCCGCTCTCATGTACAAGTACCTCTCCGCTCCATGTACAAGTACCTCTCCGCTCAATGTACAAGTACCTCTGCGCTCCATGTACAAGTACCTCTCCGCTCAATGTACAAGTACCTCTCCGCTCAATGTACAAGTGTCGACAGTACCTCTCCGCTCCATGTACAAGTACCTCTCCGCTCAATGTACAAGTGTCGACAGTACCTCTACGCTCAATGTACAAGTGTCGACAGTACCTCTCCGCTCTCATGTACAAGTACCTCTCCGATCCATGTACAAGTACATCTCTGCTCCATGTACAAGTACATCTCCGCTCAATGTACAAGTACCTCTCCGCTCCATGTACAAGTACCTCTCCGCTCAATGTACAAATACCTCTCCGCTCCATGTACAAGTAGCTCTCCGCTGAATGTACAAGTGTCGACAGTACCTCTCCGCTCAATGTACAAGTACCTCTCCGCTCAATGTACAAATACCTCTCCGCTCCATGTACAAGTACCTCTCCGCTCAATGTCAAGTATCGACAGTACCTCTCCGCTCCATGTACAAGTACCTCTCCGCTGAATGTACAAGTGTCGACAGTACCTCTCCGCTCAATGTACAAGTACCTCTCCGCTCCATGTACAAGTACCTCTCCGCTCTCATGTACAAGTACCTCTCCGCTCCATGTACAAGTACCTCTCCGCTCAATGTACAAGTACCTCTGCGCTCCATGTACAAGTACCTCTCCGCTCAATGTACAAGTACCTCTCCGCTCAATGTACAAGTGTCGACAGTACCTCTCCGCTCCATGTACAAGTACCTCTCCGCTCAATGTACAAGTGTCGACAGTACCTCTACGCTCAATGTACAAGTGTCGACAGTACCTCTCCGCTCTCATGTACAAGTACCTCTCCGATCCATGTACAAGTACATCTCCGCTCCATGTACAAGTACATCTCCGCTCAATGTACAAGTACCTCTCCGCTCCATGTACAAGTACCTCTCCGCTCCATGTACAAGTACCTCTCCGCTCCATGTACAAGTACCTCTCCGCTCCATGTACAAGTACCTCTCCGCTCAATGTACAAGTACCTCTCCGCTCCATGTACAAGTACCTCTCCGCTCATTGTACAAGTACCTCTCCGCTCCATGTACAAGTACCTCTCCGCTCCATGTACAAGTACCTCTCCGCTCCATGTACAAGTACCTCTCCGCTCAATGTCAAGTATCGACAGTACCTCTCCGCTCCATGTACAAGTACCTCTCCGCTGAATGTACAAGTGTCGACAGTACCTCTCCGCTCAATGTACAAGTACCTCTCCGCTCCATGTACAAGTACCTCTCCGCTCTCATGTACAAGTACCTCTCCGCTCCATGTACAAGTACCTCTCCGCTCAATGTACAAGTACCTCTGCGCTCCATGTACAAGTACCTCTCCGCTCAATGTACAAGTACCTCTCCGCTCAATGTACAAGTGTCGACAGTACCTCTCCGCTCCATGTACAAGTACCTCTCCGCTCAATGTACAAGTGTCGACAGTACCTCTACGCTCAATGTACAAGTGTCGACAGTACCTCTCCGCTCTCATGTACAAGTACCTCTCCGATCCATGTACAAGTACATCTCCGCTCCATGTACAAGTACATCTCCGCTCAATGTACAAGTACCTCTCCGCTCCATGTACAAGTACCTCTCCGCTCCATGTACAAGTACATCTCTGCTCCATGTACAAGTACCTCTCCGCTCAATGTACAAGTACATCTCCGCTCCATGTACAAGTACCTCTCCGCTCCATGTACAAGTACATCTCCGCTCCATGTACAAGTACCTCTCCGCTCCATGTACAAGTACATCTCCGCTCCATGTACAAGTACCTCTCCGCTCCATGTACAAGTACCTCTCCGCTCAATGTACAAGTACATCTCCGCTCCATGTACAAGTACCTCTCCGCTCCATGTACAAGTACCTCTCCGCTCCATGTACAAGTACCTCTCCGCTCAATGTCAAGTATCGACAGTACCTCTCCGCTCCATGTACAAGTACCTCTCCGCTGAATGTACAAGTGTCGACAGTACCTCTCCGCTCAATGTACAAGTACCTCTCCGCTCCATGTACAAGTACCTCTCCGCTCTCATGTACAAGTACCTCTCCGCTCCATGTACAAGTACCTCTCCGCTCAATGTACAAGTACCTCTGCGCTCCATGTACAAGTACCTCTCCGCTCAATGTACAAGTACCTCTCCGCTCAATGTACAAGTGTCGACAGTACCTCTCCGCTCCATGTACAAGTACCTCTCCGCTCAATGTACAAGTGTCGACAGTACCTCTACGCTCAATGTACAAGTGTCGACAGTACCTCTCCGCTCTCATGTACAAGTACCTCTCCGATCCATGTACAAGTACATCTCCGCTCCATGTACAAGTACATCTCCGCTCAATGTACAAGTACCTCTCCGCTCCATGTACAAGTACCTCTCCGCTCCATGTACAAGTACATCTCTGCTCCATGTACAAGTACCTCTCCGCTCAATGTACAAGTACATCTCCGCTCCATGTACAAGTACCTCTCCGCTCCATGTACAAGTACATCTCCGCTCCATGTACAAGTACCTCTCCGCTCCATGTACAAGTACCTCTCCGCTCAATGTACAAGTACATCTCCGCTCCATGTACAAGTACCTCTCCGCTCCATGTACAAGTACATCTCCGCTCCATGTACAAGTACCTCTCCGCTCAATGTACAAGTACATCTCCGCTCCATGTACAAGTACATCTCCACTCCATGTACAAGTACCTCTCCGCTCAATGTACAAGTACATCTCCGCTCCATGTACCAGTACCTCTCCGCTCAATGTACAAGTACATCTCCACTCCATGTACAAGTACCTCTCCGCTCAATGTACAAGTACATCTCCGCTCCATGTACCAGTACCTCTCCGCTCAATGTACAAGTACATCTCCACTCCATGTACAAGTACCTCTCCGCTCAATGTACAAGTACATCTCCGCTCCATGTACCAGTACCTCTCCGCTCAATGTACAAGTACATCTCCGCTCCATGTACAAGTACCTCTCCGCTCAATGTACAAGTACCTCTCCGCTCAATGTACAAGTACATCTCCGCTCCATGTACCAGTACCTCTCCGCTCAATGTACAAGTACATCTGCGCTCCATGTAGGGCTGGGTATCGTTCAAAATTTTTCGATATCGATACCGTTTCGATACTTGGATTTCGATACCGGTTCCTGAACGATACTTTTTTCGATACCAATTTTTAGAAAAATCCATTTTAACAAAAATAAAACTGCATTACACATTGAAATTATTTTACAAATCTTTAGTTTCCCCCCATCTTAAGTTTTACAGCAGAAAAAAATAAAACCTACTGTATTTAACATAACTTTAAGTTCTCTAAACGTATTGCCGTCCCTACAAAAAATATTGGAGTACTACAAAGGAAAGAAATGTAGCTAAAACAAATAAATCAGTGGAATAGTTTTCAGTGCAAAACAGAGAGTTGCAAATCAGGGTTTAATGCTCACTGATGCAACAGAACTCTATTCTTGTACAAACTGATGAGATGGCTCCACTTCATGCATGGAAGACTAGTTGAGCATTGACTAGCCTATCAATATAGCCTTATATGCCACAAAGTGAATCGCATTTATATTCAACAAACTATCATGACATCAGCGTTTGTTAACGAGTTGCTAAAAATACATGGGCGATAACTGCCCGCTTGCACATAACGCTAATTAATTAAACATTAACGCTAGCGTTGCAGATCAGTGTGCTCACTGCTGCAACAGAACGTCATTCTTGTCAAATCTGACGAGACAGCTCAACTTCACTGACTAGCCAATCAATATAAATGAATCGCATTTACATTCAACAAACTATCATGACATCAGCGTTTGTTAACGAGTTGCTAAAAATACACAATGCCCGCTTGCGCATAACGTTACGGCGGCAATTAATTAAACGATCTAATGCTACAACTCACAGCCAGATGCATGGATTTGTCAGACTGAGGGATCTGATAACCGCTAACTTGCGGTAAGCTGAGCTGACCCACCTCTCAATTATTTCTCTTGTCTGTGGAAACCAGTCCGTGTTGTTTCTGTTTCTTTTCCTGCTTTTCATCATCTTCGCCATATGGTAATCCAGGATAGGAGTAGCTTGAGTGGCTAACTTCTTGTATACTATCCGCACCGCACGCCTGGCTCACAGTCACAACAAACACACCGGCTAAAGTGGGCGTAACGTTTCCTGCATGCCTCTACATGACAGCCAATCACCAGCCGTATTAGAGCGCGGCGTGCAAGCATGTCGCATGCTTATAGGCTCAATGACGCTGTTTTGTTTTGGTATCGAAAATTGGTATCGATTGACAAGGGAGGCTTCGATACCCCTTAGTATCGATGTTTCCATTTCGGTGCCAAGTAAGTATCGAAACTCGATACCCAGCCCTAGCTCCATGTACAAGTACCTCTCCGCTCAATGTACAAGTACCTCTCCGCTCCATGTACAAGTACCTCTCCGCTCAATGTCAAGTATCGACAGTACCTCTCCGCTCCATTTACAAGTACCTCTCCGCTGAATGTACAAGTGTCGACAGTACCTCTCCGCTCAATGTACAAGTACCTCTCCGCTCCATGTACAAGTACCTCTCCGCTCTCATGTACAAGTACCTCTCCGCTCCATGTACAAGTACCTCTCCGCTCAATGTACAAGTACCTCTGCGCTCCATGTACAAGTACCTCTCCGCTCAATGTACAAGTACCTCTCCGCTCAATGTACAAGTGTCGACAGTACCTCTCCGCTCCATGTACAAGTACCTCTCCGCTCAATGTAAAAGTGTCGACAGTACCTCTACGCTCAATGTACAAGTGTCGACAGTACCTCTCCGCTCTCATGTACAAGTACCTCTCCGATCCATGTACAAGTACATCTCCGCTCCATGTACAAGTACATCTCCGCTCAATGTACAAGTACCTCTCCGCTCCATGTACAAGTACCTCTCCGCTCCATGTACAAGTACATCTCTGCTCCATGTACAAGTACCTCTCCGCTCAATGTACAAGTACATCTCCGCTCCATGTACAAGTACCTCTCCGCTCCATGTACAAGTACATCTCCGCTCCATGTACAAGTACCTCTCCGCTCCATGTACAAGTACCTCTCCGCTCAATGTACAAGTACATCTCCGCTCCATGTACAAGTACCTCTCCGCTCCATGTACAAGTACCTCTCCGCTCCATGTACAAGTACCTCTCCGCTCAATGTCAAGTATCGACAGTACCTCTCCGCTCCATGTACAAGTACCTCTCCGCTGAATGTACAAGTGTCGACAGTACCTCTCCGCTCAATGTACAAGTACCTCTCCGCTCCATGTACAAGTACCTCTCCGCTCTCATGTACAAGTACCTCTCCGCTCCATGTACAAGTACCTCTCCGCTCAATGTACAAGTACCTCTGCGCTCCATGTACAAGTACCTCTCCGCTCAATGTACAAGTACCTCTCCGCTCAATGTACAAGTGTCGACAGTACCTCTCCGCTCCATGTACAAGTACCTCTCCGCTCAATGTACAAGTGTCGACAGTACCTCTACGCTCAATGTACAAGTGTCGACAGTACCTCTCCGCTCTCATGTACAAGTACCTCTCCGATCCATGTACAAGTACATCTCCGCTCCATGTACAAGTACATCTCCGCTCAATGTACAAGTACCTCTCCGCTCCATGTACAAGTACCTCTCCGCTCCATGTACAAGTACATCTCTGCTCCATGTACAAGTACCTCTCCGCTCAATGTACAAGTACATCTCCGCTCCATGTACAAGTACCTCTCCGCTCCATGTACAAGTACATCTCCGCTCCATGTACAAGTACCTCTCCGCTCCATGTACAAGTACCTCTCCGCTCAATGTACAAGTACATCTCCGCTCCATGTACAAGTACCTCTCCGCTCCATGTACAAGTACATCTCCGCTCCATGTACAAGTACCTCTCCGCTCAATGTACAAGTACATCTCCGCTCCATGTACAAGTACATCTCCACTCCATGTACAAGTACCTCTCCGCTCAATGTACAAGTACATCTCCACTCCATGTACAAGTACCTCTCCGCTCAATGTACAAGTACATCTCCGCTCCATGTACCAGTACCTCTCCGCTCAATGTACAAGTACATCTCCACTCCATGTACAAGTACCTCTCCGCTCAATGTACAAGTACATCTCCGCTCCATGTACCAGTACCTCTCCGCTCAATGTACAAGTACATCTCCGCTCCATGTACAAGTACCTCTCCGCTCAATGTACAAGTACCTCTCCGCTCAATGTACAAGTACATCTCCGCTCCATGTACCAGTACCTCTCCGCTCAATGTACAAGTACATCTGCGCTCCATGTAGGGCTGGGTATCGTTCAAAATTTTTCGATATCGATACCGTTTCGATACTTGGATTTCGATACCGGTTCCTGAACGATACTTTTTTCGATACCAATTTTTAGAAAAATCCATTTTAACAAAAATAAAACTGCATTACACATTGAAATTATTTTACAAATCTTTAGTTTCCCCCCATCTTAAGTTTTACAGCAGAAAAAAATAAAACCTACTGTATTTAACATAACTTTAAGTTCTCTAAACGTATTGCCGTCCCTACAAAAAATATTGGAGTACTACAAAGGAAAGAAATGTAGCTAAAACAAATAAATCAGTGGAATAGTTTTCAGTGCAAAACAGAGAGTTGCAAATCAGGGTTTAATGCTCACTGATGCAACAGAACTCTATTCTTGTACAAACTGATGAGATGGCTCCACTTCATGCATGGAAGACTAGTTGAGCATTGACTAGCCTATCAATATAGCCTTATATGCCACAAAGTGAATCGCATTTATATTCAACAAACTATCATGACATCAGCGTTTGTTAACGAGTTGCTAAAAATACATGGGCGATAACTGCCCGCTTGCACATAACGCTAATTAATTAAACATTAACGCTAGCGTTGCAGATCAGTGTGCTCACTGCTGCAACAGAACGTCATTCTTGTCAAATCTGACGAGACAGCTCAACTTCACTGACTAGCCAATCAATATAAATGAATCGCATTTACATTCAACAAACTATCATGACATCAGCGTTTGTTAACGAGTTGCTAAAAATACACAATGCCCGCTTGCGCATAACGTTACGGCGGCAATTAATTAAACGATCTAATGCTACAACTCACAGCCAGATGCATGGATTTGTCAGACTGAGGGATCTGATAACCGCTAACTTGCGGTAAGCTGAGCTGACCCACCTCTCAATTATTTCTCTTGTCTGTGGAAACCAGTCCGTGTTGTTTCTGTTTCTTTTCCTGCTTTTCATCATCTTCGCCATATGGTAATCCAGGATAGGAGTAGCTTGAGTGGCTAACTTCTTGTATACTATCCGCACCGCACGCCTGGCTCACAGTCACAACAAACACACCGGCTAAAGTGGGCGTAACGTTTCCTGCATGCCTCTACATGACAGCCAATCACCAGCCGTATTAGAGCGCGGCGTGCAAGCATGTCGCATGCTTATAGGCTCAATGACGCTGTTTTGTTTTGGTATCGAAAATTGGTATCGATTGACAAGGGAGGCTTCGATACCCCTTAGTATCGATGTTTCCATTTCGGTGCCAAGTAAGTATCGAAACTCGATACCCAGCCCTAGCTCCATGTACAAGTACCTCTCCGCTCAATGTACAAGTACCTCTCCGCTCCATGTACAAGTACCTCTCCGCTCAATGTCAAGTATCGACAGTACCTCTCCGCTCCATGTACAAGTACCTCTCCGCTGAATGTACAAGTGTCGACAGTACCTCTCCGCTCAATGTACAAGTACCTCTCCGCTCCATGTACAAGTACCTCTCCGCTCTCATGTACAAGTACCTCTCCGCTCCATGTACAAGTACCTCTCCGCTCAATGTACAAGTACCTCTGCGCTCCATGTACAAGTACCTCTCCGCTCAATGTACAAGTACCTCTCCGCTCAATGTACAAGTGTCGACAGTACCTCTCCGCTCCATGTACAAGTACCTCTCCGCTCAATGTAAAAGTGTCGACAGTACCTCTACGCTCAATGTACAAGTGTCGACAGTACCTCTCCGCTCTCATGTACAAGTACCTCTCCGATCCATGTACAAGTACATCTCCGCTCCATGTACAAGTACATCTCCGCTCAATGTACAAGTACCTCTCCGCTCCATGTACAAGTACCTCTCCGCTCCATGTACAAGTACATCTCTGCTCCATGTACAAGTACCTCTCCGCTCAATGTACAAGTACATCTCCGCTCCATGTACAAGTACCTCTCCGCTCCATGTACAAGTACATCTCCGCTCCATGTACAAGTACCTCTCCGCTCCATGTACAAGTACCTCTCCGCTCAATGTACAAGTACATCTCCGCTCCATGTACAAGTACCTCTCCGCTCCATGTACAAGTACCTCTCCGCTCCATGTACAAGTACCTCTCCGCTCAATGTCAAGTATCGACAGTACCTCTCCGCTCCATGTACAAGTACCTCTCCGCTGAATGTACAAGTGTCGACAGTACCTCTCCGCTCAATGTACAAGTACCTCTCCGCTCCATGTACAAGTACCTCTCCGCTCTCATGTACAAGTACCTCTCCGCTCCATGTACAAGTACCTCTCCGCTCAATGTACAAGTACCTCTGCGCTCCATGTACAAGTACCTCTCCGCTCAATGTACAAGTACCTCTCCGCTCAATGTACAAGTGTCGACAGTACCTCTCCGCTCCATGTACAAGTACCTCTCCGCTCAATGTACAAGTGTCGACAGTACCTCTACGCTCAATGTACAAGTGTCGACAGTACCTCTCCGCTCTCATGTACAAGTACCTCTCCGATCCATGTACAAGTACATCTCCGCTCCATGTACAAGTACATCTCCGCTCAATGTACAAGTACCTCTCCGCTCCATGTACAAGTACCTCTCCGCTCCATGTACAAGTACATCTCTGCTCCATGTACAAGTACCTCTCCGCTCAATGTACAAGTACATCTCCGCTCCATGTACAAGTACCTCTCCGCTCCATGTACAAGTACATCTCCGCTCCATGTACAAGTACCTCTCCGCTCCATGTACAAGTACCTCTCCGCTCAATGTACAAGTACATCTCCGCTCCATGTACAAGTACCTCTCCGCTCCATGTACAAGTACATCTCCGCTCCATGTACAAGTACCTCTCCGCTCAATGTACAAGTACATCTCCGCTCCATGTACAAGTACATCTCCACTCCATGTACAAGTACCTCTCCGCTCAATGTACAAGTACATCTCCGCTCCATGTACCAGTACCTCTCCGCTCAATGTACAAGTACATCTCCACTCCATGTACAAGTACCTCTCCGCTCAATGTACAAGTACATCTCCGCTCCATGTACCAGTACCTCTCCGCTCAATGTACAAGTACATCTCCACTCCATGTACCAGTACCTCTCCGCTCAATGTACAAGTACATCTCCGCTCCATGTACAAGTACCTCTCCGCTCAATGTACAAGTACCTCTCCGCTCAATGTACAAGTACATCTCCGCTCCATGTACCAGTACCTCTCCGCTCAATGTACAAGTACATCTGCGCTCCATGTAGGGCTGGGTATCGTTCAAAATTTTTCGATATCGATACCGTTTCGATACTTGGATTTCGATACCGGTTCCTGAACGATACTTTTTTCGATACCAATTTTTAGAAAAATCCATTTTAACAAAAATAAAACTGCATTACACATTGAAATTATTTTACAAATCTTTAGTTTCCCCCCATCTTAAGTTTTACAGCAGAAAAAAATAAAACCTACTGTATTTAACATAACTTTAAGTTCTCTAAACGTATTGCCGTCCCTACAAAAAATATTGGAGTACTACAAAGGAAAGAAATGTAGCTAAAACAAATAAATCAGTGGAATAGTTTTCAGTGCAAAACAGAGAGTTGCAAATCAGGGTTTAATGCTCACTGATGCAACAGAACTCTATTCTTGTACAAACTGATGAGATGGCTCCACTTCATGCATGGAAGACTAGTTGAGCATTGACTAGCCTATCAATATAGCCTTATATGCCACAAAGTGAATCGCATTTATATTCAACAAACTATCATGACATCAGCGTTTGTTAACGAGTTGCTAAAAATACATGGGCGATAACTGCCCGCTTGCACATAACGCTAATTAATTAAACATTAACGCTAGCGTTGCAGATCAGTGTGCTCACTGCTGCAACAGAACGTCATTCTTGTCAAATCTGACGAGACAGCTCAACTTCACTGACTAGCCAATCAATATAAATGAATCGCATTTACATTCAACAAACTATCATGACATCAGCGTTTGTTAACGAGTTGCTAAAAATACACAATGCCCGCTTGCGCATAACGTTACGGCGGCAATTAATTAAACGATCTAATGCTACAACTCACAGCCAGATGCATGGATTTGTCAGACTGAGGGATCTGATAACCGCTAACTTGCGGTAAGCTGAGCTGACCCACCTCTCAATTATTTCTCTTGTCTGTGGAAACCAGTCCGTGTTGTTTCTGTTTCTTTTCCTGCTTTTCATCATCTTCGCCATATGGTAATCCAGGATAGGAGTAGCTTGAGTGGCTAACTTCTTGTATACTATCCGCACCGCACGCCTGGCTCACAGTCACAACAAACACACCGGCTAAAGTGGGCGTAACGTTTCCTGCATGCCTCTACATGACAGCCAATCACCAGCCGTATTAGAGCGCGGCGTGCAAGCATGTCGCATGCTTATAGGCTCAATGACGCTGTTTTGTTTTGGTATCGAAAATTGGTATCGATTGACAAGGGAGGCTTCGATACCCCTTAGTATCGATGTTTCCATTTCGGTGCCAAGTAAGTATCGAAACTCGATACCCAGCCCTAGCTCCATGTACAAGTACCTCTCCGCTCAATGTACAAGTACCTCTCCGCTCCATGTACAAGTACCTCTCCGCTCAATGTCAAGTATCGACAGTACCTCTCCGCTCCATGTACAAGTACCTCTCCGCTGAATGTACAAGTGTCGACAGTACCTCTCCGCTCAATGTACAAGTACCTCTCCGCTCCATGTACAAGTACCTCTCCGCTCTCATGTACAAGTACCTCTCCGCTCCATGTACAAGTACCTCTCCGCTCAATGTACAAGTACCTCTGCGCTCCATGTACAAGTACCTCTCCGCTCAATGTACAAGTACCTCTCCGCTCAATGTACAAGTGTCGACAGTACCTCTCCGCTCCATGTACAAGTACCTCTCCGCTCAATGTACAAGTGTCGACAGTACCTCTACGCTCAATGTACAAGTGTCGACAGTACCTCTCCGCTCTCATGTACAAGTACCTCTCCGATCCATGTACAAGTACATCTCCGCTCCATGTACAAGTACATCTCCGCTCAATGTACAAGTACCTCTCCGCTCCATGTACAAGTACCTCTCCGCTCCATGTACAAGTACATCTCTGCTCCATGTACAAGTACCTCTCCGCTCAATGTACAAGTACCTCTCCGCTCCATGTACAAGTACATCTCCGCTCCATGTACAAGTACCTCTCCGCTCCATGTACAAGTACCTCTCCGCTCAATGTACAAGTACATCTCCGCTCCATGTACAAGTACCTCTCCGCTCCATGTACAAGTACCTCTCCGCTCCATGTACAAGTACCTCTCCGCTCAATGTCAAGTATCGACAGTACCTCTCCGCTCCATGTACAAGTACCTCTCCGCTGAATGTACAAGTGTCGACAGTACCTCTCCGCTCAATGTACAAGTACCTCTCCGCTCCATGTACAAGTACCTCTCCGCTCTCATGTACAAGTACCTCTCCGCTCCATGTACAAGTACCTCTCCGCTCAATGTACAAGTACCTCTGCGCTCCATGTACAAGTACCTCTCCGCTCAATGTACAAGTACCTCTCCGCTCAATGTACAAGTGTCGACAGTACCTCTCCGCTCCATGTACAAGTACCTCTCCGCTCAATGTACAAGTGTCGACAGTACCTCTACGCTCAATGTACAAGTGTCGACAGTACCTCTCCGCTCTCATGTACAAGTACCTCTCCGATCCATGTACAAGTACATCTCCGCTCCATGTACAAGTACATCTCCGCTCAATGTACAAGTACCTCTCCGCTCCATGTACAAGTACCTCTCCGCTCCATGTACAAGTACATCTCTGCTCCATGTACAAGTACCTCTCCGCTCAATGTACAAGTACATCTCCGCTCCATGTACAAGTACCTCTCCGCTCCATGTACAAGTACATCTCCGCTCCATGTACAAGTACCTCTCCGCTCCATGTACAAGTACCTCTCCGCTCAATGTACAAGTACATCTCCGCTCCATGTACAAGTACCTCTCCGCTCCATGTACAAGTACATCTCTGCTCCATGTACAAGTACCTCTCCGCTCAATGTACAAGTACATCTCCGCTCCATGTACAAGTACATCTCCACTCCATGTACAAGTACCTCTCCGCTCAATGTACAAGTACATCTCCGCTCCATGTACCAGTACCTCTCCGCTCAATGTACAAGTACATCTCCACTCCATGTACAAGTACCTCTCCGCTCAATGTACAAGTACATCTCTGCTCCATGTACCAGTACCTCTCCGCTCAATGTACAAGTACATCTCCACTCCATGTACAAGTACCTCTCCGCTCAATGTACAAGTACATCTCCGCTCCATGTACCAGTACCTCTCCGCTCAATGTACAAGTACATCTCCGCTCCATGTACAAGTACCTCTCCGCTCAATGTACAAGTACCTCTCCGCTCAATGTACAAGTACATCTCCGCTCCATGTACCAGTACCTCTCCGCTCAATGTACAAGTACATCTGCGCTCCATGTAGGGCTGGGTATCGTTCAAAATTTTTCGATATCGATACCGTTTCGATACTTGGATTTCGATACCGGTTCCTGAACGATACTTTTTTCGATACCAATTTTTAGAAAAATCCATTTTAACAAAAATAAAACTGCATTACACATTGAAATTATTTTACAAATCTTTAGTTTCCCCCCATCTTAAGTTTTACAGCAGAAAAAAATAAAACCTACTGTATTTAACATAACTTTAAGTTCTCTAAACGTATTGCCGTCCCTACAAAAAATATTGGAGTACTACAAAGGAAAGAAATGTAGCTAAAACAAATAAATCAGTGGAATAGTTTTCAGTGCAAAACAGAGAGTTGCAAATCAGGGTTTAATGCTCACTGATGCAACAGAACTCTATTCTTGTACAAACTGATGAGATGGCTCCACTTCATGCATGGAAGAATAGTTGAGCATTGACTAGCCTATCAATATAGCCTTATATGCCACAAAGTGAATCGCATTTATATTCAACAAACTATCATGACATCAGCGTTTGTTAACGAGTTGCTAAAAATACATGGGCGATAACTGCCCGCTTGCACATAACGCTAATTAATTAAACATTAACGCTAGCGTTGCAGATCAGTGTGCTCACTGCTGCAACAGAACGTCATTCTTGTCAAATCTGACGAGACAGCTCAACTTCACTGACTAGCCAATCAATATAAATGAATCGCATTTACATTCAACAAACTATCATGACATCAGCGTTTGTTAACGAGTTGCTAAAAATACACAATGCCCGCTTGCGCATAACGTTACGGCGGCAATTAATTAAACGATCTAATGCTACAACTCACAGCCAGATGCATGGATTTGTCAGACTGAGGGATCTGATAACCGCTAACTTGCGGTAAGCTGAGCTGACCCACCTCTCAATTATTTCTCTTGTCTGTGGAAACCAGTCCGTGTTGTTTCTGTTTCTTTTCCTGCTTTTCATCATCTTCGCCATATGGTAATCCAGGATAGGAGTAGCTTGAGTGGCTAACTTCTTGTATACTATCCGCACCGCACGCCTGGCTCACAGTCACAACAAACACACCGGCTAAAGTGGGCGTAACGTTTCCTGCATGCCTCTACATGACAGCCAATCACCAGCCGTATTAGAGCGCGGCGTGCAAGCATGTCGCATGCTTATAGGCTCAATGACGCTGTTTTGTTTTGGTATCGAAAATTGGTATCGATTGACAAGGGAGGCTTCGATACCCCTTAGTATCGATGTTTCCATTTCGGTGCCAAGTAAGTATCGAAACTCGATACCCAGCCCTAGCTCCATGTACAAGTACCTCTCCGCTCAATGTACAAGTACCTCTCCGCTCAATGTACAAGTACCTCTCCGCTCCATGTACAAGTACCTCTCCGCTCCATGTACAAGTACCTCTCCGCTCCATGTACAAGTACCTCTCCGCTCCATGTACAAGTACATCTCTGCTCCATGTACAAGTACCTCTCCGCTCAATGTACAAGTACATCTCCGCTCCATGTACAAGTACCTCTCCGCTCCATGTACAAGTACATCTCCGCTCCATGTACAAGTACCTCTCCGCTCCATGTACAAGTACCTCTCCGCTCAATGTACAAGTACATCTCCGCTCCATGTACAAGTACATCTCTGCTCCATGTACAAGTACCTCTCCGCTCAATGTACAAGTACATCTCCGCTCCATGTACAAGTACCTCTCCGCTCCATGTACAAGTACCTCTCCGCTCCATGTACAAGTACCTCTCCGCTCCATGTACAAGTACCTCTCCGCTCCATGTACAAGTACCTCTCCGCTCAATGTCAAGTGTCGACAGTACCTCTCCGCTCCATGTACAAATACCTCTCCGCTCTCATGTACAAGTACCTCTCCGCTCCATGTACAAGTACCTCTCCGCTCAATGTCAAGTGTCGACAGTACCTCTCCGCTCCATGTACAAATACCTCTCCGCTCCATGTACAAGTACCTCTCTGCTCTCATGTACAAGTACCTCTCCGCTCCATGTACAAGTAGCTCTCCGCTCAATGTACAAGTGTCGACAGTACCTTTCCGCTCCATGTACAAATACCTCTCCGCTCTCATGTACAAGTACCTCTCCGCTCCATGTACAAGTACCTCTCCGCTCAATGTACAAATACCTCTCCGCTCCATGTATAAGTACCTCTCCGCTCTATGTACAAGTACCTCTCCGCTCCATGTACAAGTACCTCTCCGCTCAATGTACAAATACCTCTCCGCTCCATGTACAAGTAGCTCTCCGCTGAATGTACAAGTGTCGACAGTACCTCTCCGCTCAATGTACAAGTACCTCTCCGCTCAATGTACAAATACCTCTCCGCTCCATGTACAAGTACCTCTCCGCTCAATGTCAAGTATCGACAGTACCTCTCCGCTCCATGTACAAGTACCTCTCCGCTGAATGTACAAGTGTCGACAGTACCTCTCCGCTCAATGTACAAGTACCTCTCCGCTCCATGTACAAGTACCTCTCCGCTCTCATGTACAAGTACCTCTCCGCTTCATGTACAAGTACCTCTCCGCTCAATGTACAAGTACCTCTGCGCTCCATGTACAAGTACCTCTCCGCTCAATGTACAAGTACCTCTCCGCTCAATGTACAAGTGTCGACAGTACCTCTCCGCTCCATGTACAAGTACCTCTCCGCTCAATGTACAAGTGTCGACAGTACCTCTACGCTCAATGTACAAGTGTCGACAGTACCTCTCCGCTCTCATGTACAAGTACCTCTCCGATCCATGTACAAGTACATCTCCGCTCCATGTACAAGTACATCTCCGCTCAATGTACAAGTACCTCTCCGCTCCATGTACAAGTACCTCTCCGCTCCATGTACAAGTACCTCTCCGCTCCATGTACAAGTACCTCTCCGCTCCATGTACAAGTACCTCTCCGCTCAATGTACAAGTACCTCTCCGCTCCATGTACAAGTACCTCTCCGCTCAATGTACAAGTACCTCTCCGCTCCATGTACAAGTACCTCTCCGCTCCATGTACAAGTACCTCTCCGCTCCATGTACAAGTACCTCTCCGCTCAATGTCAAGTATCGACAGTACCTCTCCGCTCCATGTACAAGTACCTCTCCGCTGAATGTACAAGTGTCGACAGTACCTCTCCGCTCAATGTACAAGTACCTCTCCGCTCCATGTACAAGTACCTCTCCGCTCTCATGTACAAGTACCTCTCCGCTCCATGTACAAGTACCTCTCCGCTCAATGTACAAGTACCTCTGCGCTCCATGTACAAGTACCTCTCCGCTCAATGTACAAGTACCTCTCCGCTCAATGTACAAGTGTCGACAGTACCTCTCCGCTCCATGTACAAGTACCTCTCCGCTCAATGTACAAGTGTCGACAGTACCTCTACGCTCAATGTACAAGTGTCGACAGTACCTCTCCGCTCTCATGTACAAGTACCTCTCCGATCCATGTACAAGTACATCTCCGCTCCATGTACAAGTACATCTCCGCTCAATGTACAAGTACCTCTCCGCTCCATGTACAAGTACCTCTCCGATCCATGTACAAGTACATCTCTGCTCCATGTACAAGTACCTCTCCGCTCAATGTACAAGTACATCTCCGCTCCATGTACAAGTACCTCTCCGCTCCATGTACAAGTACATCTCCGCTCCATGTACAAGTACCTCTCCGCTCCATGTACAAGTACCTCTCCGCTCAATGTACAAGTACATCTCCGCTCCATGTACAAGTACCTCTCCGCTCCATGTACAAGTACATCTCCGCTCCATGTACAAGTACCTCTCCGCTCAATGTACAAGTACATCTCCGCTCCATGTACAAGTACATCTCCACTCCATGTACAAGTACCTCTCCGCTCAATGTACAAGTACATCTCCGCTCCATGTACCAGTACCTCTCCGCTCAATGTACAAGTACATCTCCACTCCATGTACAAGTACCTCTCCGCTCAATGTACAAGTACATCTCTGCTCCATGTACCAGTACCTCTCCGCTCAATGTACAAGTACATCTCCACTCCATGTACAAGTACCTCTCCGCTCAATGTACAAGTACATCTCCGCTCCATGTACCAGTACCTCTCCGCTCAATGTACAAGTACATCTCCGCTCCATGTACAAGTACCTCTCCGCTCAATGTACAAGTACCTCTCCGCTCAATGTACAAGTACATCTCCGCTCCATGTACCAGTACCTCTCCGCTCAATGTACAAGTACATCTGCGCTCCATGTAGGGCTGGGTATCGTTCAAAATTTTTCGATATCGATACCGTTTCGATACTTGGATTTCGATACCGGTTCCTGAACGATACTTTTTTCGATACCAATTTTTAGAAAAATCCATTTTAACAAAAATAAAACTGCATTACACATTGAAATTATTTTACAAATCTTTAGTTTCCCCCCATCTTAAGTTTTACAGCAGAAAAAAATAAAACCTACTGTATTTAACATAACTTTAAGTTCTCTAAACGTATTGCCGTCCCTACAAAAAATATTGGAGTACTACAAAGGAAAGAAATGTAGCTAAAACAAATAAATCAGTGGAATAGTTTTCAGTGCAAAACAGAGAGTTGCAAATCAGGGTTTAATGCTCACTGATGCAACAGAACTCTATTCTTGTACAAACTGATGAGATGGCTCCACTTCATGCATGGAAGAATAGTTGAGCATTGACTAGCCTATCAATATAGCCTTATATGCCACAAAGTGAATCGCATTTATATTCAACAAACTATCATGACATCAGCGTTTGTTAACGAGTTGCTAAAAATACATGGGCGATAACTGCCCGCTTGCACATAACGCTAATTAATTAAACATTAACGCTAGCGTTGCAGATCAGTGTGCTCACTGCTGCAACAGAACGTCATTCTTGTCAAATCTGACGAGACAGCTCAACTTCACTGACTAGCCAATCAATATAAATGAATCGCATTTACATTCAACAAACTATCATGACATCAGCGTTTGTTAACGAGTTGCTAAAAATACACAATGCCCGCTTGCGCATAACGTTACGGCGGCAATTAATTAAACGATCTAATGCTACAACTCACAGCCAGATGCATGGATTTGTCAGACTGAGGGATCTGATAACCGCTAACTTGCGGTAAGCTGAGCTGACCCACCTCTCAATTATTTCTCTTGTCTGTGGAAACCAGTCCGTGTTGTTTCTGTTTCTTTTCCTGCTTTTCATCATCTTCGCCATATGGTAATCCAGGATAGGAGTAGCTTGAGTGGCTAACTTCTTGTATACTATCCGCACCGCACGCCTGGCTCACAGTCACAACAAACACACCGGCTAAAGTGGGCGTAACGTTTCCTGCATGCCTCTACATGACAGCCAATCACCAGCCGTATTAGAGCGCGGCGTGCAAGCATGTCGCATGCTTATAGGCTCAATGACGCTGTTTTGTTTTGGTATCGAAAATTGGTATCGATTGACAAGGGAGGCTTCGATACCCCTTAGTATCGATGTTTCCATTTCGGTGCCAAGTAAGTATCGAAACTCGATACCCAGCCCTAGCTCCATGTACAAGTACCTCTCCGCTCAATGTACAAGTACCTCTCCGCTCAATGTACAAGTACCTCTCCGCTCCATGTACAAGTACCTCTCCGCTCCATGTACAAGTACCTCTCCGCTCCATGTACAAGTACCTCTCCGCTCCATGTACAAGTACATCTCTGCTCCATGTACAAGTACCTCTCCGCTCAATGTACAAGTACATCTCCGCTCCATGTACAAGTACCTCTCCGCTCCATGTACAAGTACATCTCCGCTCCATGTACAAGTACCTCTCCGCTCCATGTACAAGTACCTCTCCGCTCAATGTACAAGTACATCTCCGCTCCATGTACAAGTACATCTCTGCTCCATGTACAAGTACCTCTCCGCTCAATGTACAAGTACATCTCCGCTCCATGTACAAGTACCTCTCCGCTCCATGTACAAGTACCTCTCCGCTCCATGTACAAGTACCTCTCCGCTCCATGTACAATTTACCTCTCCGCTCCATGTACAAGTACCTCTCCGCTCAATGTCAAGTGTCGACAGTACCTCTCCGCTCCATGTACAAATACCTCTCCGCTCTCATGTACAAGTACCTCTCCGCTCCATGTACAAGTACCTCTCCGCTCAATGTCAAGTGTCGACAGTACCTCTCCGCTCCATGTACAAATACCTCTCCGCTCCATGTACAAGTACCTCTCTGCTCTCATGTACAAGTACCTCTCCGCTCCATGTACAAGTAGCTCTCCGCTCAATGTACAAGTGTCGACAGTACCTTTCCGCTCCATGTACAAATACCTCTCCGCTCTCATGTACAAGTACCTCTCCGCTCCATGTACAAGTACCTCTCCGCTCAATGTACAAATACCTCTCCGCTCCATGTATAAGTACCTCTCCGCTCTATGTACAAGTACCTCTCCGCTCCATGTACAAGTACCTCTCCGCTCAATGTACAAATACCTCTCCGCTCCATGTACAAGTAGCTCTCCGCTGAATGTACAAGTGTCGACAGTACCTCTCCGCTCAATGTACAAGTACCTCTCCGCTCAATGTACAAATACCTCTCCGCTCCATGTACAAGTACCTCTCCGCTCAATGTCAAGTATCGACAGTACCTCTCCGCTCCATGTACAAGTACCTCTCCGCTGAATGTACAAGTGTCGACAGTACCTCTCCGCTCAATGTACAAGTACCTCTCCGCTCCATGTACAAGTACCTCTCCGCTCTCATGTACAAGTACCTCTCCGCTTCATGTACAAGTACCTCTCCGCTCAATGTACAAGTACCTCTGCGCTCCATGTACAAGTACCTCTCCGCTCAATGTACAAGTACCTCTCCGCTCAATGTACAAGTGTCGACAGTACCTCTCCGCTCCATGTACAAGTACCTCTCCGCTCAATGTACAAGTGTCGACAGTACCTCTACGCTCAATGTACAAGTGTCGACAGTACCTCTCCGCTCTCATGTACAAGTACCTCTCCGATCCATGTACAAGTACATCTCCGCTCCATGTACAAGTACATCTCCGCTCAATGTACAAGTACCTCTCCGCTCCATGTACAAGTACCTCTCCGCTCCATGTACAAGTACCTCTCCGCTCCATGTACAAGTACCTCTCCGCTCCATGTACAAGTACCTCTCCGCTCAATGTACAAGTACCTCTCCGCTCCATGTACAAGTACCTCTCCGCTCAATGTACAAGTACCTCTCCGCTCCATGTACAAGTACCTCTCCGCTCCATGTACAAGTACCTCTCCGCTCCATGTACAAGTACCTCTCCGCTCAATGTCAAGTATCGACAGTACCTCTCCGCTCCATGTACAAGTACCTCTCCGCTGAATGTACAAGTGTCGACAGTACCTCTCCGCTCAATGTACAAGTACCTCTCCGCTCCATGTACAAGTACCTCTCCGCTCTCATGTACAAGTACCTCTCCGCTCCATGTACAAGTACCTCTCCGCTCAATGTACAAGTACCTCTGCGCTCCATGTACAAGTACCTCTCCGCTCAATGTACAAGTACCTCTCCGCTCAATGTACAAGTGTCGACAGTACCTCTCCGCTCCATGTACAAGTACCTCTCCGCTCAATGTACAAGTGTCGCCAGTACCTCTACGCTCAATGTACAAGTGTCGACAGTACCTCTCCGCTCTCATGTACAAGTACCTCTCCGATCCATGTACAAGTACATCTCCGCTCCATGTACAAGTACATCTCCGCTCAATGTACAAGTACCTCTCCGCTCCATGTACAAGTACCTCTCCGATCCATGTACAAGTACATCTCTGCTCCATGTACAAGTACCTCTCCGCTCAATGTACAAGTACATCTCCGCTCCATGTACAAGTACCTCTCCGCTCCATGTACAAGTACATCTCCGCTCCATGTACAAGTACCTCTCCGCTCCATGTACAAGTACCTCTCCGCTCAATGTACAAGTACATCTCCGCTCCATGTACAAGTACCTCTCCGCTCCATGTACAAGTACCTCTCCGCTCCATGTACAAGTACCTCTCCGCTCAATGTCAAGTATCGACAGTACCTCTCCGCTCCATGTACAAGTACCTCTCCGCTGAATGTACAAGTGTCGACAGTACCTCTCCGCTCAATGTACAAGTACCTCTCCGCTCCATGTACAAGTACCTCTCCGCTCTCATGTACAAGTACCTCTCCGCTCCATGTACAAGTACCTCTCCGCTCAATGTACAAGTACCTCTGCGCTCCATGTACAAGTACCTCTCCGCTCAATGTACAAGTACCTCTCCGCTCAATGTACAAGTGTCGACAGTACCTCTCCGCTCCATGTACAAGTACCTCTCCGCTCAATGTACAAGTGTCGACAGTACCTCTACGCTCAATGTACAAGTGTCGACAGTACCTCTCCGCTCTCATGTACAAGTACCTCTCCGCTGAATGTACAAGTGTCGACAGTACCTCTCCGCTCAATGTACAAGTACCTCTCCGCTCCATGTACAAGTACCTCTCCGCTCTCATGTACAAGTACCTCTCCGCTCCATGTACAAGTACCTCTCCGCTCAATGTACAAGTACCTCTCCGCTCAATGTACAAGTACATCTCCGCTCCATGTACCAGTACCTCTCCGCTCAATGTACAAGTACATCTGCGCTCCATGTAGGGCTGGGTATCGTTCAAAATTTTTCGATATCGATACCGTTTCGATACTTGGATTTCGATACCGGTTCCTGAACGATACTTTTTTCGATACCAATTTTTAGAAAAATCCATTTTAACAAAAATAAAACTGCATTACACATTGAAATTATTTTACAAATCTTTAGTTTCCCCCCATCTTAAGTTTTACAGCAGAAAAAAATAAAACCTACTGTATTTAACATAACTTTAAGTTCTCTAAACGTATTGCCGTCCCAACAAAAAATATTGGAGTACTACAAAGGAAAGAAATGTAGCTAAAACAAATAAATCAGTGGAATAGTTTTCAGTGCAAAACAGAGAGTTGCAAATCAGGGTTTAATGCTCACTGATGCAACAGAACTCTATTCTTGTACAAACTGATGAGATGGCTCCACTTCATGCATGGAAGACTAGTTGAGCATTGACTAGCCTATCAATATAGCCTTATATGCCACAAAGTGAATCGCATTTATATTCAACAAACTATCATGACATCAGCGTTTGTTAACGAGTTGCTAAAAATACATGGGCGATAACTGCCCGCTTGCACATAACGCTAATTAATTAAACATTAACGCTAGCGTTGCAGATCAGTGTGCTCACTGCTGCAACAGAACGTCATTCTTGTCAAATCTGACGAGACAGCTCAACTTCACTGACTAGCCAATCAATATAAATGAATCGCATTTACATTCAACAAACTATCATGACATCAGCGTTTGTTAACGAGTTGCTAAAAATACACAATGCCCGCTTGCGCATAACGTTACGGCGGCAATTAATTAAACGATCTAATGCTACAACTCACAGCCAGATGCATGGATTTGTCAGACTGAGGGATCTGATAACCGCTAACTTGCGGTAAGCTGAGCTGACCCACCTCTCAATTATTTCTCTTGTCTGTGGAAACCAGTCCGTGTTGTTTCTGTTTCTTTTCCTGCTTTTCATCATCTTCGCCATATGGTAATCCAGGATAGGAGTAGCTTGAGTGGCTAACTTCTTGTATACTATCCGCACCGCACGCCTGGCTCACAGTCACAACAAACACACCGGCTAAAGTGGGCGTAACGTTTCCTGCATGCCTCTACATGACAGCCAATCACCAGCCGTATTAGAGCGCGGCGTGCAAGCATGTCGCATGCTTATAGGCTCAATGACGCTGTTTTGTTTTGGTATCGAAAATTGGTATCGATTGACAAGGGAGGCTTCGATACCCCTTAGTATCGATGTTTCCATTTCGGTGCCAAGTAAGTATCGAAACTCGATACCCAGCCCTAGCTCCATGTACAAGTACCTCTCCGCTCAATGTACAAGTACCTCTCCGCTCAATGTACAAGTACCTCTCCGCTCCATGTACAAGTACCTCTCCGCTCCATGTACAAGTACCTCTCCGCTCCATGTACAAGTACATCTCTGCTCCATGTACAAGTACCTCTCCGCTCAATGTACAAGTACATCTCCGCTCCATGTACAAGTACCTCTCCGCTCCATGTACAAGTACATCTCCGCTCCATGTACAAGTACCTCTCCGCTCCATGTACAAGTACCTCTCCGCTCAATGTACAAGTACATCTCCGCTCCATGTACAAGTACATCTCTGCTCCATGTACAAGTACCTCTCCGCTCAATGTACAAGTACATCTCCGCTCCATGTACAAGTACCTCTCCGCTCCATGTACAAGTACCTCTCCGCTCCATGTACAAGTACCTCTCCGCTCCATGTACAAGTACCTCTCCGCTCCATGTACAAGTACCTCTCCGCTCAATGTCAAGTGTCGACAGTACCTCTCCGCTCCATGTACAAATACCTCTCCGCTCTCATGTACAAGTACCTCTCCGCTCCATGTACAAGTACCTCTCCGCTCAATGTCAAGTGTCGACAGTACCTCTCCGCTCCATGTACAAATACCTCTCCGCTCCATCCAATCCAATCCAATCCAACTTTATTTATAAAGCGCTTTAAAACAACCAGAGGAGGACCAAAGTGCTGTACAGGGTACTGAAGAGCAATCAGCTAAAAACAATAAATCAATTAAATCAGATCAAATCAATAAAATGATAAAAAGAATAAAAAGAATAAAATGAGTAAAATGAATAAAATGAAATAAAATGAATCAAAAATACTAAAATGAATAAAATGAATAAAACATAATAAAAGACATTGCGTAAAATATATAAAAGCAAAGTCAATAAAATGCATAAAAAACAAAACAAAAACAAAGACAAAATATAAAAGCAACTCATGGGTCATAAAATCAGCATCCTACATGGCAGCGAAGGCCAAGGAGTAAAAGTGCGTTTTGAGGAGGCCTTTAAAGTGGGACAGTGAGGAGGCCTGCCTAATCTGCAGCGGTAGGGCATTCCACAGTTTCGGAGCCACTGCAGAGAAAGCGCGATCCCCTCTGAGTTTACGCCTGGTTTTAGGCACTGCCAGGAGCAGCTGGTCAGCTGACCTGAGGGAGCGGGAAGGTGCATGAACGTGCAGCAGCTCAGAGAGGTAGGGGGGGGCGAGGCCGTTTAGGGCTTTAAAAGCAAATAAAAGAACTTTAAAATTAATTCTAAAATGCACGGGCAGCCAGTGGAGTGATGCTAAAATGGGGGAAATGTGCTCGTGCTTCCGTGTGCCAGTTAAAAGACGCGCAGCGGCGTTCTGTACAAGCTGGAGGCGAGCCACGGAAGTGGCTCCATGTACAAGTACCTCTCCGCTCTCATGTACAAGTACCTCTCCGCTCCATGTACAAGTAGCTCTCCGCTCAATGTACAAGTGTCGACAGTACCTTTCCGCTCCATGTACAAATACCTCTCCGCTCTCATGTACAAGTACCTCTCCGCTCCATGTACAAGTACCTCTCCGCTCAATGTACAAATACCTCTCCGCTCCATGTATAAGTACCTCTCCGCTCTATGTACAAGTACCTCTCCGCTCCATGTACAAGTACCTCTCCGCTCAATGTACAAATACCTCTCCGCTCCATGTACAAGTAGCTCTCCGCTGAATGTACAAGTGTCGACAGTACCTCTCCGGTCAATGTACAAGTACCTCTCCGCTCAATGTACAAATACCTCTCCGCTCCATGTACAAGTACCTCTCCGCTCAATGTCAAGTATCGACAGTACCTCTCCGCTCCATGTACAAGTACCTCTCCGCTGAATGTACAAGTGTCGACAGTACCTCTCCGCTCAATGTACAAGTACCTCTCCGCTCCATGTACAAGTACCTCTCCGCTCTCATGTACAAGTACCTCTCCGCTCCATGTACAAGTACCTCTCCGCTCAATGTACAAGTACCTCTGCGCTCCATGTACAAGTACCTCTCCGCTCAATGTACAAGTACCTCTCCGCTCAATGTACAAGTGTCGACAGTACCTCTCCGCTCCATGTACAAGTACCTCTCCGCTCAATGTACAAGTGTCGACAGTACCTCTACGCTCAATGTACAAGTGTCGACAGTACCTCTCCGCTCTCATGTACAAGTACCTCTCCGATCCATGTACAAGTACATCTCCGCTCCATGTACAAGTACATCTCCGCTCAATGTACAAGTACCTCTCCGCTCCATGTACAAGTACCTCTCCGCTCCATGTACAAGTACCTCTCCGCTCCATGTACAAGTACCTCTCCGCTCCATGTACAAGTACCTCTCCGCTCAATGTACAAGTACCTCTCCGCTCCATGTACAAGTACCTCTCCGCTCAATGTACAAGTACCTCTCCGCTCCATGTACAAGTACCTCTCCGCTCCATGTACAAGTACCTCTCCGCTCCATGTACAAGTACCTCTCCGCTCAATGTCAAGTATCGACAGTACCTCTCCGCTCCATGTACAAGTACCTCTCCGCTCCATGTACAAGTACCTCTCCGCTCAATGTACAAGTACATCTCCGCTCCATGTACAAGTACATCTCTGCTCCATGTACAAGTACCTCTCCGCTCAATGTACAAGTACATCTCCGCTCCATGTACAAGTACCTCTCCGCTCCATGTACAAGTACCTCTCCGCTCCATGTACAAGTACCTCTCCGCTCCATGTACAAGTACCTCTCCGCTCCATGTACAAGTACCTCTCCGCTCAATGTCAAGTGTCGACAGTACCTCTCCGCTCCATGTACAAATACCTCTCCGCTCTCATGTACAAGTACCTCTCCGCTCCATGTACAAGTACCTCTCCGCTCAATGTCAAGTGTCGACAGTACCTCTCCGCTCCATGTACAAATACCTCTCCGCTCCATGTACAAGTACCTCTCCGCTCTCATGTACAAGTACCTCTCCGCTCCATGTACAAGTAGCTCTCCGCTCAATGTACAAGTGTCGACAGTACCTTTCCGCTCCATGTACAAATACCTCTCCGCTCTCATGTACAAGTACCTCTCCGCTCCATGTACAAGTACCTCTCCGCTCAATGTACAAATACCTCTCCGCTCCATGTATAAGTACCTCTCCGCTCTATGTACAAGTACCTCTCCGCTCCATGTACAAGTACCTCTCCGCTCAATGTACAAATACCTCTCCGCTCCATGTACAAGTAGCTCTCCGCTGAATGTACAAGTGTCGACAGTACCTCTCCGGTCAATGTACAAGTACCTCTCCGCTCAATGTACAAATACCTCTCCGCTCCATGTACAAGTACCTCTCCGCTCAATGTCAAGTATCGACAGTACCTCTCCGCTCCATGTACAAGTACCTCTCCGCTGAATGTACAAGTGTCGACAGTACCTCTCCGCTCAATGTACAAGTACCTCTCCGCTCCATGTACAAGTACCTCTCCGCTCTCATGTACAAGTACCTCTCCGCTCCATGTACAAGTACCTCTCCGCTCAATGTACAAGTACCTCTGCGCTCCATGTACAAGTACCTCTCCGCTCAATGTACAAGTACCTCTCCGCTCAATGTACAAGTGTCGACAGTACCTCTCCGCTCCATGTACAAGTACCTCTCCGCTCAATGTACAAGTGTCGACAGTACCTCTACGCTCAATGTACAAGTGTCGACAGTACCTCTCCGCTCTCATGTACAAGTACCTCTCCGATCCATGTACAAGTACATCTCCGCTCCATGTACAAGTACATCTCCGCTCAATGTACAAGTACCTCTCCGCTCCATGTACAAGTACCTCTCCGCTCCATGTACAAGTACCTCTCCGCTCCATGTACAAGTACCTCTCCGCTCCATGTACAAGTACCTCTCCGCTCAATGTACAAGTACCTCTCCGCTCCATGTACAAGTACCTCTCCGCTCAATGTACAAGTACCTCTCCGCTCCATGTACAAGTACCTCTCCGCTCCATGTACAAGTACCTCTCCGCTCCATGTACAAGTACCTCTCCGCTCAATGTCAAGTATCGACAGTACCTCTCCGCTCCATGTACAAGTACCTCTCCGCTCCATGTACAAGTACCTCTCCGCTCAATGTACAAGTACATCTCCGCTCCATGTACAAGTACATCTCTGCTCCATGTACAAGTACCTCTCCGCTCAATGTACAAGTACATCTCCGCTCCATGTACAAGTACCTCTCCGCTCCATGTACAAGTACCTCTCCGCTCCATGTACAAGTACCTCTCCGCTCCATGTACAAGTACCTCTCCGCTCCATGTACAAGTACCTCTCCGCTCAATGTCAAGTGTCGACAGTACCTCTCCGCTCCATGTACAAATACCTCTCCGCTCTCATGTACAAGTACCTCTCCGCTCCATGTACAAGTACCTCTCCGCTCAATGTCAAGTGTCGACAGTACCTCTCCGCTCCATGTACAAATACCTCTCCGCTCCATGTACAAGTACCTCTCCGCTCTCATGTACAAGTACCTCTCCGCTCCATGTACAAGTAGCTCTCCGCTCAATGTACAAGTGTCGACAGTACCTTTCCGCTCCATGTACAAATACCTCTCCGCTCTCATGTACAAGTACCTCTCCGCTCCATGTACAAGTACCTCTCCGCTCAATGTACAAATACCTCTCCGCTCCATGTATAAGTACCTCTCCGCTCTATGTACAAGTACCTCTCCGCTCCATGTACAAGTACCTCTCCGCTCAATGTACAAATACCTCTCCGCTCCATGTACAAGTAGCTCTCCGCTGAATGTACAAGTGTCGACAGTACCTCTCCGCTCAATGTACAAGTACCTCTCCGCTCAATGTACAAATACCTCTCCGCTCCATGTACAAGTACCTCTCCGCTCAATGTCAAGTATCGACAGTACCTCTCCGCTCCATGTACAAGTACCTCTCCGCTGAATGTACAAGTGTCGACAGTACCTCTCCGCTCAATGTACAAGTACCTCTCCGCTCCATGTACAAGTACCTCTCCGCTCTCATGTACAAGTACCTCTCCGCTCCATGTACAAGTACCTCTCCGCTCAATGTACAAGTACCTCTGCGCTCCATGTACAAGTACCTCTCCGCTCAATGTACAAGTACCTCTCCGCTCAATGTACAAGTGTCGACAGTACCTCTCCGCTCCATGTACAAGTACCTCTCCGCTCAATGTACAAGTGTCGACAGTACCTCTACGCTCAATGTACAAGTGTCGACAGTACCTCTCCGCTCTCATGTACAAGTACCTCTCCGATCCATGTACAAGTACATCTCCGCTCCATGTACAAGTACATCTCCGCTCAATGTACAAGTACCTCTCCGCTCCATGTACAAGTACCTCTCCGCTCCATGTACAAGTACCTCTCCGCTCCATGTACAAGTACCTCTCCGCTCCATGTACAAGTACCTCTCCGCTCAATGTACAAGTACCTCTCCGCTCCATGTACAAGTACCTCTCCGCTCAATGTACAAGTACCTCTCCGCTCCATGTACAAGTACCTCTCCGCTCCATGTACAAGTACCTCTCCGCTCCATGTACAAGTACCTCTCCGCTCAATGTCAAGTATCGACAGTACCTCTCCGCTCCATGTACAAGTACCTCTCCGCTGAATGTACAAGTGTCGACAGTACCTCTCCGCTCAATGTACAAGTACCTCTCCGCTCCATGTACAAGTACCTCTCCGCTCTCATGTACAAGTACCTCTCCGCTCCATGTACAAGTACCTCTCCGCTCAATGTACAAGTACCTCTGCGCTCCATGTACAAGTACCTCTCCGCTCAATGTACAAGTACCTCTCCGCTCAATGTACAAGTGTCGACAGTACCTCTCCGCTCCATGTACAAGTACCTCTCCGCTCAATGTACAAGTGTCGACAGTACCTCTACGCTCAATGTACAAGTGTCGACAGTACCTCTCCGCTCTCATGTACAAGTACCTCTCCGATCCATGTACAAGTACATCTCCGCTCCATGTACAAGTACATCTCCGCTCAATGTACAAGTACCTCTCCGCTCCATGTACAAGTACCTCTCCGCTCCATGTACAAGTACATCTCTGCTCCATGTACAAGTACCTCTCCGCTCAATGTACAAGTACATCTCCGCTCCATGTACAAGTACCTCTCCGCTCCATGTACAAGTACATCTCCGCTCCATGTACAAGTACCTCTCCGCTCCATGTACAAGTACCTCTCCGCTCAATGTACAAGTACATCTCCGCTCCATGTACAAGTACCTCTCCGCTCCATGTACAAGTACCTCTCCGCTCCATGTACAAGTACCTCTCCGCTCAATGTCAAGTATCGACAGTACCTCTCCGCTCCATGTACAAGTACCTCTCCGCTGAATGTACAAGTGTCGACAGTACCTCTCCGCTCAATGTACAAGTACCTCTCCGCTCCATGTACAAGTACCTCTCCGCTCTCATGTACAAGTACCTCTCCGCTCCATGTACAAGTACCTCTCCGCTCAATGTACAAGTACCTCTGCGCTCCATGTACAAGTACCTCTCCGCTCAATGTACAAGTACCTCTCCGCTCAATGTACAAGTGTCGACAGTACCTCTCCGCTCCATGTACAAGTACCTCTCCGCTCAATGTACAAGTGTCGACAGTACCTCTACGCTCAATGTACAAGTGTCGACAGTACCTCTCCGCTCTCATGTACAAGTACCTCTCCGATCCATGTACAAGTACATCTCCGCTCCATGTACAAGTACATCTCCGCTCAATGTACAAGTACCTCTCCGCTCCATGTACAAGTACCTCTCCGCTCAATGTACAAATACCTCTCCGCTCCATGTACAAGTAGCTCTCCGCTGAATGTACAAGTGTCGACAGTACCTCTCCGCTCAATGTACAAGTACCTCTCCGCTCAATGTACAAATACCTCTCCGCTCCATGTACAAGTACCTCTCCGCTCAATGTCAAGTATCGACAGTACCTCTCCGCTCCATGTACAAGTACCTCTCCGCTGAATGTACAAGTGTCGACAGTACCTCTCCGCTCAATGTACAAGTACCTCTCCGCTCCATGTACAAGTACCTCTCCGCTCTCATGTACAAGTACCTCTCCGCTCCATGTACAAGTACCTCTCCGCTCAATGTACAAGTACCTCTGCGCTCCATGTACAAGTACCTCTCCGCTCAATGTACAAGTACCTCTCCGCTCAATGTACAAGTGTCGACAGTACCTCTCCGCTCCATGTACAAGTACCTCTCCGCTCAATGTACAAGTGTCGACAGTACCTCTACGCTCAATGTACAAGTGTCGACAGTACCTCTCCGCTCTCATGTACAAGTACCTCTCCGATCCATGTACAAGTACATCTCCGCTCCATGTACAAGTACATCTCCGCTCAATGTACAAGTACCTCTCCGCTCCATGTACAAGTACCTCTCCGCTCCATGTACAAGTACCTCTCCGCTCCATGTACAAGTACCTCTCCGCTCCATGTACAAGTACCTCTCCGCTCAATGTACAAGTACCTCTCCGCTGAATGTACAAGTGTCGACAGTACCTCTCCGCTCAATGTACAAGTACCTCTCCGCTCCATGTACAAGTACCTCTCCGCTCCATGTACAAGTACCTCTCCGCTCTCATGTACAAGTACCTCTCCGCTCCATGTACAAGTACCTCTCCGCTCAATGTACAAGTACCTCTGCGCTCCATGTACAAGTACCTCTCCGCTCAATGTACAAGTACCTCTCCGCTCAATGTACAAGTGTCGACAGTACCTCTCCGCTCCATGTACAAGTACCTCTCCGCTCAATGTACAAGTGTCGACAGTACCTCTACGCTCAATGTACAAGTGTCGACAGTACCTCTCCGCTCTCATGTACAAGTACCTCTCCGATCCATGTACAAGTACATCTCTGCTCCATGTACAAGTACATCTCCGCTCAATGTACAAGTACCTCTCCGCTCCATGTACAAGTACCTCTCCGCTCAATGTACAAATACCTCTCCGCTCCATGTACAAGTAGCTCTCCGCTGAATGTACAAGTGTCGACAGTACCTCTCCGCTCAATGTACAAGTACCTCTCCGCTCAATGTACAAATACCTCTCCGCTCCATGTACAAGTACCTCTCCGCTCAATGTCAAGTATCGACAGTACCTCTCCGCTCCATGTACAAGTACCTCTCCGCTGAATGTACAAGTGTCGACAGTACCTCTCCGCTCAATGTACAAGTACCTCTCCGCTCCATGTACAAGTACCTCTCTGCTCTCATGTACAAGTACCTCTCCGCTCCATGTACAAGTACCTCTCCGCTCAATGTACAAGTACCTCTGCGCTCCATGTACAAGTACCTCTCCGCTCAATGTACAAGTACCTCTCCGCTCAATGTACAAGTGTCGACAGTACCTCTCCGCTCCATGTACAAGTACCTCTCCGCTCAATGTACAAGTGTCGACAGTACCTCTACGCTCAATGTACAAGTGTCGACAGTACCTCTCCGCTCTCATGTACAAGTACCTCTCCGATCCATGTACAAGTACATCTCCGCTCCATGTACAAGTACATCTCCGCTCAATGTACAAGTACCTCTCCGCTCCATGTACAAGTACCTCTCCGCTCCATGTACAAGTACCTCTCCGCTCCATGTACAAGTACCTCTCCGCTCCATGTACAAGTACCTCTCCGCTCAATGTACAAGTACCTCTCCGCTCCATGTACAAGTACCTCTCCGCTCATTGTACAAGTACCTCTCCGCTCCATGTACAAGTACCTCTCCGCTCCATGTACAAGTACCTCTCCGCTCCATGTACAAGTACCTCTCCGCTCAATGTCAAGTATCGACAGTACCTCTCCGCTCCATGTACAAGTACCTCTCCGCTGAATGTACAAGTGTCGACAGTACCTCTCCGCTCAATGTACAAGTACCTCTCCGCTCCATGTACAAGTACCTCTCCGCTCTCATGTACAAGTACCTCTCCGCTCCATGTACAAGTACCTCTCCGCTCAATGTACAAGTACCTCTGCGCTCCATGTACAAGTACCTCTCCGCTCAATGTACAAGTACCTCTCCGCTCAATGTACAAGTGTCGACAGTACCTCTCCGCTCCATGTACAAGTACCTCTCCGCTCAATGTACAAGTGTCGACAGTACCTCTACGCTCAATGTACAAGTGTCGACAGTACCTCTCCGCTCTCATGTACAAGTACCTCTCCGATCCATGTACAAGTACATCTCCGCTCCATGTACAAGTACATCTCCGCTCAATGTACAAGTACCTCTCCGCTCCATGTACAAGTACCTCTCCGCTCCATGTACAAGTACATCTCTGCTCCATGTACAAGTACCTCTCCGCTCAATGTACAAGTACATCTCCGCTCCATGTACAAGTACCTCTCCGCTCCATGTACAAGTACATCTCCGCTCCATGTACAAGTACCTCTCCGCTCCATGTACAAGTACATCTCCGCTCCATGTACAAGTACCTCTCCGCTCCATGTACAAGTACCTCTCCGCTCAATGTACAAGTACATCTCCGCTCCATGTACAAGTACCTCTCCGCTCCATGTACAAGTACCTCTCCGCTCCATGTACAAGTACCTCTCCGCTCAATGTCAAGTATCGACAGTACCTCTCCGCTCCATGTACAAGTACCTCTCCGCTGAATGTACAAGTGTCGACAGTACCTCTCCGCTCAATGTACAAGTACCTCTCCGCTCCATGTACAAGTACCTCTCCGCTCTCATGTACAAGTACCTCTCCGCTCCATGTACAAGTACCTCTCCGCTCAATGTACAAGTACCTCTGCGCTCCATGTACAAGTACCTCTCCGCTCAATGTACAAGTACCTCTCCGCTCAATGTACAAGTGTCGACAGTACCTCTCCGCTCCATGTACAAGTACCTCTCCGCTCAATGTACAAGTGTCGACAGTACCTCTACGCTCAATGTACAAGTGTCGACAGTACCTCTCCGCTCTCATGTACAAGTACCTCTCCGATCCATGTACAAGTACATCTCCGCTCCATGTACAAGTACATCTCCGCTCAATGTACAAGTACCTCTCCGCTCCATGTACAAGTACCTCTCCGCTCCATGTACAAGTACATCTCTGCTCCATGTACAAGTACCTCTCCGCTCAATGTACAAGTACATCTCCGCTCCATGTACAAGTACCTCTCCGCTCCATGTACAAGTACATCTCCGCTCCATGTACAAGTACCTCTCCGCTCCATGTACAAGTACCTCTCCGCTCAATGTACAAGTACATCTCCGCTCCATGTACAAGTACCTCTCCGCTCCATGTACAAGTACATCTCCGCTCCATGTACAAGTACCTCTCCGCTCAATGTACAAGTACATCTCCGCTCCATGTACAAGTACATCTCCACTCCATGTACAAGTACCTCTCCGCTCAATGTACAAGTACATCTCCGCTCCATGTACCAGTACCTCTCCGCTCAATGTACAAGTACATCTCCACTCCATGTACAAGTACCTCTCCGCTCAATGTACAAGTACATCTCCGCTCCATGTACCAGTACCTCTCCGCTCAATGTACAAGTACATCTCCACTCCATGTACAAGTACCTCTCCGCTCAATGTACAAGTACATCTCCGCTCCATGTACCAGTACCTCTCCGCTCAATGTACAAGTACATCTCCGCTCCATGTACAAGTACCTCTCCGCTCAATGTACAAGTACCTCTCCGCTCAATGTACAAGTACATCTCCGCTCCATGTACCAGTACCTCTCCGCTCAATGTACAAGTACATCTGCGCTCCATGTAGGGCTGGGTATCGTTCAAAATTTTTCGATATCGATACCGTTTCGATACTTGGATTTCGATACCGGTTCCTGAACGATACTTTTTTCGATACCAATTTTTAGAAAAATCCATTTTAACAAAAATAAAACTGCATTACACATTGAAATTATTTTACAAATCTTTAGTTTCCCCCCATCTTAAGTTTTACAGCAGAAAAAAATAAAACCTACTGTATTTAACATAACTTTAAGTTCTCTAAACGTATTGCCGTCCCTACAAAAAATATTGGAGTACTACAAAGGAAAGAAATGTAGCTAAAACAAATAAATCAGTGGAATAGTTTTCAGTGCAAAACAGAGAGTTGCAAATCAGGGTTTAATGCTCACTGATGCAACAGAACTCTATTCTTGTACAAACTGATGAGATGGCTCCACTTCATGCATGGAAGACTAGTTGAGCATTGACTAGCCTATCAATATAGCCTTATATGCCACAAAGTGAATCGCATTTATATTCAACAAACTATCATGACATCAGCGTTTGTTAACGAGTTGCTAAAAATACATGGGCGATAACTGCCCGCTTGCACATAACGCTAATTAATTAAACATTAACGCTAGCGTTGCAGATCAGTGTGCTCACTGCTGCAACAGAACGTCATTCTTGTCAAATCTGACGAGACAGCTCAACTTCACTGACTAGCCAATCAATATAAATGAATCGCATTTACATTCAACAAACTATCATGACATCAGCGTTTGTTAACGAGTTGCTAAAAATACACAATGCCCGCTTGCGCATAACGTTACGGCGGCAATTAATTAAACGATCTAATGCTACAACTCACAGCCAGATGCATGGATTTGTCAGACTGAGGGATCTGATAACCGCTAACTTGCGGTAAGCTGAGCTGACCCACCTCTCAATTATTTCTCTTGTCTGTGGAAACCAGTCCGTGTTGTTTCTGTTTCTTTTCCTGCTTTTCATCATCTTCGCCATATGGTAATCCAGGATAGGAGTAGCTTGAGTGGCTAACTTCTTGTATACTATCCGCACCGCACGCCTGGCTCACAGTCACAACAAACACACCGGCTAAAGTGGGCGTAACGTTTCCTGCATGCCTCTACATGACAGCCAATCACCAGCCGTATTAGAGCGCGGCGTGCAAGCATGTCGCATGCTTATAGGCTCAATGACGCTGTTTTGTTTTGGTATCGAAAATTGGTATCGATTGACAAGGGAGGCTTCGATACCCCTTAGTATCGATGTTTCCATTTCGGTGCCAAGTAAGTATCGAAACTCGATACCCAGCCCTAGCTCCATGTACAAGTACCTCTCCGCTCAATGTACAAGTACCTCTCCGCTCAATGTACAAGTACCTCTCCGCTCCATGTACAAGTACCTCTCCGCTCCATGTACAAGTACCTCTCCGCTCCATGTACAAGTACCTCTCCGCTCCATGTACAAGTACATCTCTGCTCCATGTACAAGTACCTCTCCGCTCAATGTACAAGTACATCTCCGCTCCATGTACAAGTACCTCTCCGCTCCATGTACAAGTACATCTCCGCTCCATGTACAAGTACATCTCCGCTCAATGTACAAGTACCTCTCCGCTCCATGTACAAGTACCTCTCCGCTCCATGTACAAGTACCTCTCCGCTCCATGTACAAGTACCTCTCCGCTCCATGTACAAGTACCTCTCCGCTCAATGTACAAGTACCTCTCCGCTCCATGTACAAGTACCTCTCCGCTCAATGTACAAGTACCTCTCCGCTCCATGTACAAGTACCTCTCCGCTCCATGTACAAGTACCTCTCCGCTCCATGTACAAGTACCTCTCCGCTCAATGTCAAGTATCGACAGTACCTCTCCGCTCCATGTACAAGTACCTCTCCGCTGAATGTACAAGTGTCGACAGTACCTCTCCGCTCAATGTACAAGTACCTCTCCGCTCCATGTACAAGTACCTCTCCGCTCTCATGTACAAGTACCTCTCCGCTCCATGTACAAGTACATCTCTGCTCCATGTACAAGTACATCTCCGCTCAATGTACAAGTACCTCTCCGCTCCATGTACAAGTACCTCTCCGCTCAATGTACAAATACCTCTCCGCTCCATGTACAAGTAGCTCTCCGCTGAATGTACAAGTGTCGACAGTACCTCTCCGCTCAATGTACAAGTACCTCTCCGCTCAATGTACAAATACCTCTCCGCTCCATGTACAAGTACCTCTCCGCTCAATGTCAAGTATCGACAGTACCTCTCCGCTCCATGTACAAGTACCTCTCCGCTGAATGTACAAGTGTCGACAGTACCTCTCCGCTCAATGTACAAGTACCTCTCCGCTCCATGTACAAGTACCTCTCCGCTCTCATGTACAAGTACCTCTCCGCTCCATGTACAAGTACCTCTCCGCTCAATGTACAAGTACCTCTGCGCTCCATGTACAAGTACCTCTCCGCTCAATGTACAAGTACCTCTCCGCTCAATGTACAAGTGTCGACAGTACCTCTCCGCTCCATGTACAAGTACCTCTCCGCTCAATGTACAAGTGTCGACAGTACCTCTACGCTCAATGTACAAGTGTCGACAGTACCTCTCCGCTCTCATGTACAAGTACCTCTCCGATCCATGTACAAGTACATCTCCGCTCCATGTACAAGTACATCTCCGCTCAATGTACAAGTACCTCTCCGCTCCATGTACAAGTACCTCTCCGCTCCATGTACAAGTACCTCTCCGCTCCATGTACAAGTACCTCTCCGCTCCATGTACAAGTACCTCTCCGCTCAATGTACAAGTACCTCTCCGCTCCATGTACAAGTACCTCTCCGCTCAATGTACAAGTACCTCTCCGCTCCATGTACAAGTACCTCTCCGCTCCATGTACAAGTACCTCTCCGCTCCATGTACAAGTACCTCTCCGCTCAATGTCAAGTATCGACAGTACCTCTCCGCTCCATGTACAAGTACCTCTCCGCTGAATGTACAAGTGTCGACAGTACCTCTCCGCTCAATGTACAAGTACCTCTCCGCTCCATGTACAAGTACCTCTCCGCTCTCATGTACAAGTACCTCTCCGCTCCATGTACAAGTACCTCTCCGCTCAATGTACAAGTACCTCTGCGCTCCATGTACAAGTACCTCTCCGCTCAATGTACAAGTACCTCTCCGCTCAATGTACAAGTGTCGACAGTACCTCTCCGCTCCATGTACAAGTACCTCTCCGCTCAATGTACAAGTGTCGACAGTACCTCTACGCTCAATGTACAAGTGTCGACAGTACCTCTCCGCTCTCATGTACAAGTACCTCTCCGATCCATGTACAAGTACATCTCCGCTCCATGTACAAGTACATCTCCGCTCAATGTACAAGTACCTCTCCGCTCCATGTACAAGTACCTCTCCGCTCCATGTACAAGTACATCTCTGCTCCATGTACAAGTACCTCTCCGCTCAATGTACAAGTACATCTCCGCTCCATGTACAAGTACCTCTCCGCTCCATGTACAAGTACATCTCCGCTCCATGTACAAGTACCTCTCCGCTCCATGTACAAGTACCTCTCCGCTCAATGTACAAGTACATCTCCGCTCCATGTACAAGTACCTCTCCGCTCCATGTACAAGTACCTCTCCGCTCCATGTACAAGTACCTCTCCGCTCAATGTCAAGTATCGACAGTACCTCTCCGCTCCATGTACAAGTACCTCTCCGCTGAATGTACAAGTGTCGACAGTACCTCTCCGCTCAATGTACAAGTACCTCTCCGCTCCATGTACAAGTACCTCTCCGCTCTCATGTACAAGTACCTCTCCGCTCCATGTACAAGTACCTCTCCGCTCAATGTACAAGTACCTCTGCGCTCCATGTACAAGTACCTCTCCGCTCAATGTACAAGTACCTCTCCGCTCAATGTACAAGTGTCGACAGTACCTCTCCGCTCCATGTACAAGTACCTCTCCGCTCAATGTACAAGTGTCGACAGTACCTCTACGCTCAATGTACAAGTGTCGACAGTACCTCTCCGCTCTCATGTACAAGTACCTCTCCGATCCATGTACAAGTACATCTCCGCTCCATGTACAAGTACATCTCCGCTCAATGTACAAGTACCTCTCCGCTCCATGTACAAGTACCTCTCCGCTCCATGTACAAGTACATCTCTGCTCCATGTACAAGTACCTCTCCGCTCAATGTACAAGTACATCTCCGCTCCATGTACAAGTACCTCTCCGCTCCATGTACAAGTACATCTCCGCTCCATGTACAAGTACCTCTCCGCTCCATGTACAAGTACCTCTCCGCTCAATGTACAAGTACATCTCCGCTCCATGTACAAGTACCTCTCCGCTCCATGTACAAGTACATCTCCGCTCCATGTACAAGTACCTCTCCGCTCAATGTACAAGTACATCTCCGCTCCATGTACAAGTACATCTCCACTCCATGTACAAGTACCTCTCCGCTCAATGTACAAGTACATCTCCGCTCCATGTACCAGTACCTCTCCGCTCAATGTACAAGTACATCTCCACTCCATGTACAAGTACCTCTCCGCTCAATGTACAAGTACATCTCCGCTCCATGTACCAGTACCTCTCCGCTCAATGTACAAGTACATCTCCACTCCATGTACAAGTACCTCTCCGCTCAATGTACAAGTACATCTCCGCTCCATGTACCAGTACCTCTCCGCTCAATGTACAAGTACATCTCCGCTCCATGTACAAGTACCTCTCCGCTCAATGTACAAGTACCTCTCCGCTCAATGTACAAGTACATCTCCGCTCCATGTACCAGTACCTCTCCGCTCAATGTACAAGTACATCTGCGCTCCATGTAGGGCTGGGTATCGTTCAAAATTTTTCGATATCGATACCGTTTCGATACTTGGATTTCGATACCGGTTCCTGAACGATACTTTTTTCGATACCAATTTTTAGAAAAATCCATTTTAACAAAAATAAAACTGCATTACACATTGAAATTATTTTACAAATCTTTAGTTTCCCCCCATCTTAAGTTTTACAGCAGAAAAAAATAAAACCTACTGTATTTAACATAACTTTAAGTTCTCTAAACGTATTGCCGTCCCTACAAAAAATATTGGAGTACTACAAAGGAAAGAAATGTAGCTAAAACAAATAAATCAGTGGAATAGTTTTCAGTGCAAAACAGAGAGTTGCAAATCAGGGTTTAATGCTCACTGATGCAACAGAACTCTATTCTTGTACAAACTGATGAGATGGCTCCACTTCATGCATGGAAGACTAGTTGAGCATTGACTAGCCTATCAATATAGCCTTATATGCCACAAAGTGAATCGCATTTATATTCAACAAACTATCATGACATCAGCGTTTGTTAACGAGTTGCTAAAAATACATGGGCGATAACTGCCCGCTTGCACATAACGCTAATTAATTAAACATTAACGCTAGCGTTGCAGATCAGTGTGCTCACTGCTGCAACAGAACGTCATTCTTGTCAAATCTGACGAGACAGCTCAACTTCACTGACTAGCCAATCAATATAAATGAATCGCATTTACATTCAACAAACTATCATGACATCAGCGTTTGTTAACGAGTTGCTAAAAATACACAATGCCCGCTTGCGCATAACGTTACGGCGGCAATTAATTAAACGATCTAATGCTACAACTCACAGCCAGATGCATGGATTTGTCAGACTGAGGGATCTGATAACCGCTAACTTGCGGTAAGCTGAGCTGACCCACCTCTCAATTATTTCTCTTGTCTGTGGAAACCAGTCCGTGTTGTTTCTGTTTCTTTTCCTGCTTTTCATCATCTTCGCCATATGGTAATCCAGGATAGGAGTAGCTTGAGTGGCTAACTTCTTGTATACTATCCGCACCGCACGCCTGGCTCACAGTCACAACAAACACACCGGCTAAAGTGGGCGTAACGTTTCCTGCATGCCTCTACATGACAGCCAATCACCAGCCGTATTAGAGCGCGGCGTGCAAGCATGTCGCATGCTTATAGGCTCAATGACGCTGTTTTGTTTTGGTATCGAAAATTGGTATCGATTGACAAGGGAGGCTTCGATACCCCTTAGTATCGATGTTTCCATTTCGGTGCCAAGTAAGTATCGAAACTCGATACCCAGCCCTAGCTCCATGTACAAGTACCTCTCCGCTCAATGTACAAGTACCTCTCCGCTCAATGTACAAGTACCTCTCCGCTCCATGTACAAGTACCTCTCCGCTCCATGTACAAGTACCTCTCCGCTCCATGTACAAGTACATCTCTGCTCCATGTACAAGTACCTCTCCGCTCAATGTACAAGTACATCTCCGCTCCATGTACAAGTACCTCTCCGCTCCATGTACAAGTACCTCTCCGCTCAATGTACAAGTACATCTCCGCTCCATGTACAAGTACATCTCTGCTCCATGTACAAGTACCTCTCCGCTCAATGTACAAGTACATCTCCGCTCCATGTACAAGTACCTCTCCGCTCCATGTACAAGTACCTCTCCGCTCCATGTACAAGTACCTCTCCGCTCCATGTACAAGTACCTCTCCGCTCCATGTACAAGTACCTCTCCGCTCAATGTCAAGTGTCGACAGTACCTCTCCGCTCCATGTACAAATACCTCTCCGCTCTCATGTACAAGTACCTCTCCGCTCCATGTACAAGTACCTCTCCGCTCAATGTCAAGTGTCGACAGTACCTCTCCGCTCCATGTACAAATACCTCTCCGCTCCATGTACAAGTACCTCTCCGCTCTCATGTACAAGTACCTCTCCGCTCCATGTACAAGTAGCTCTCCGCTCAATGTACAAGTGTCGACAGTACCTTTCCGCTCCATGTACAAATACCTCTCCGCTCTCATGTACAAGTACCTCTCCGCTCCATGTACAAGTACCTCTCCGCTCAATGTACAAATACCTCTCCGCTCCATGTATAAGTACCTCTCCGCTCTATGTACAAGTACATCTCCGCTCCATGTACAAGTACCTCTCCGCTCAATGTACAAATACCTCTCCGCTCCATGTACAAGTAGCTCTCCGCTGAATGTACAAGTGTCGACAGTACCTCTCCGCTCAATGTACAAGTACCTCTCCGCTCAATGTACAAATACCTCTCCGCTCCATGTACAAGTACCTCTCCGCTCAATGTCAAGTATCGACAGTACCTCTCCGCTCCATGTACAAGTACCTCTCCGCTGAATGTACAAGTGTCGACAGTACCTCTCCGCTCAATGTACAAGTACCTCTCCGCTCCATGTACAAGTACCTCTCCGCTCTCATGTACAAGTACCTCTCCGCTCCATGTACAAGTACCTCTCCGCTCAATGTACAAGTACCTCTGCGCTCCATGTACAAGTACCTCTCCGCTCAATGTACAAGTACCTCTCCGCTCAATGTACAAGTGTCGACAGTACCTCTCCGCTCCATGTACAAGTACCTCTCCGCTCAATGTACAAGTGTCGACAGTACCTCTACGCTCAATGTACAAGTGTCGACAGTACCTCTCCGCTCTCATGTACAAGTACCTCTCCGATCCATGTACAAGTACATCTCCGCTCCATGTACAAGTACATCTCCGCTCAATGTAGAAGTACCTCTCCGCTCCATGTACAAGTACCTCTCCGCTCCATGTACAAGTACCTCTCCGCTCCATGTACAAGTACCTCTCCGCTCCATGTACAAGTACCTCTCCGCTCAATGTACAAGTACCTCTCCGCTCCATGTACAAGTACCTCTCCGCTCAATGTACAAGTACCTCTCCGCTCCATGTACAAGTACCTCTCCGCTCCATGTACAAGTACCTCTCCGCTCCATGTACAAGTACCTCTCCGCTCAATGTCAAGTATCGACAGTACCTCTCCGCTCCATGTACAAGTACCTCTCCGCTGAATGTACAAGTGTCGACAGTACCTCTCCGCTCAATGTACAAGTACCTCTTCGCTCCATGTACAAGTACCTCTCCGCTCTCATGTACAAGTACCTCTCCGCTCCATGTACAAGTACCTCTCCGCTCAATGTACAAGTACCTCTGCGCTCCATGTACAAGTACCTCTCCGCTCAATGTACAAGTACCTCTCCGCTCAATGTACAAGTGTCGACAGTACCTCTCCGCTCCATGTACAAGTACCTCTCCGCTCAATGTACAAGTGTCGACAGTACCTCTACGCTCAATGTACAAGTGTCGACAGTACCTCTCCGCTCTCATGTACAAGTACCTCTCCGATCCATGTACAAGTACATCTCCGCTCCATGTACAAGTACATCTCCGCTCAATGTACAAGTACCTCTCCGCTCCATGTACAAGTACCTCTCCGCTCCATGTACAAGTACCTCTCCGCTCCATGTACAAGTACCTCTCCGCTCCATGTACAAGTACCTCTCCGCTCAATGTACAAGTACCTCTCCGCTCCATGTACAAGTACCTCTCCGCTCCATGTACAAGTACCTCTCCGCTCCATGTACAAGTACCTCTCCGCTCAATGTACAAGTACCTCTCCGCTCCATGTACAAGTACCTCTCCGCTCCATGTACAAGTACCTCTCCGCTCCATGTACAAGTACCTCTCCGCTCAATGTACAAGTACCTCTCCGCTCCCTGTACAAGTACATCTCCGCTCCATGTACAAGTACCTCTCCGCTCCATGTACAAGTACCTCTCCGCTCAATGTACAAGTGTCGACAGTACCTCTCCGCTCCATGTACAAGTACCTCTCCGCTCCATGTACAAGTACCTCTCCGCTCAATGTACAAGTGTCGACAGTACCTCTCCGCTCCATCTACAAGTACCTCTCCGCTCAATGTACAAGTACCTCTCCGCTGAATGTACAAGTACCTCTCCGCTCCATGTACAAGTACCTCTCCGCTCCATGTACAAATACCTCTCCGCTCCATGTACAAGTACCTCTCCGCTCCATGTACAAGCACCTCTCCGCTACATGTACAAGTACCTCTCCGCTCCATGTACAAGTACCTCTCCGCTCCATGTACAAGTACATCTCTGCTCCATGTACAAGTACCTCTCCGCTCAATGTACAAGTACATCTCCGCTCCATGTACAAGTACCTCTCCGCTCCATGTACAAGTACATCTCCGCTCCATGTACAAGTACCTCTCCGCTCCATGTACAAGTACCTCTCCGCTCAATGTACAAGTACATCTCCGCTCCATGTACAAGTACCTCTCCGCTCCATGTACAAGTACCTCTCCGCTCCATGTACAAGTACCTCTCCGCTCAATGTCAAGTATCGACAGTACCTCTCCGCTCCATGTACAAGTACCTCTCCGCTGAATGTACAAGTGTCGACAGTACCTCTCCGCTCAATGTACAAGTACCTCTCCGCTCCATGTACAAGTACCTCTCCGCTCTCATGTACAAGTACCTCTCCGCTCCATGTACAAGTACCTCTCCGCTCAATGTACAAGTACCTCTGCGCTCCATGTACAAGTACCTCTCCGCTCAATGTACAAGTACCTCTCCGCTCAATGTACAAGTGTCGACAGTACCTCTCCGCTCCATGTACAAGTACCTCTCCGCTCAATGTACAAGTGTCGACAGTACCTCTACGCTCAATGTACAAGTGTCGACAGTACCTCTCCGCTCTCATGTACAAGTACCTCTCCGATCCATGTACAAGTACCTCTCCGCTCCATGTACAAGTACCTCTCCGCTCCATGTACAAGTACATCTCTGCTCCATGTACAAGTACCTCTCCGCTCAATGTACAAGTACATCTCCGCTCCATGTACAAGTACCTCTCCGCTCCATGTACAAGTACATCTCCGCTCCATGTACAAGTACCTCTCCGCTCCATGTACAAGTACCTCTCCGCTCAATGTACAAGTACATCTCCGCTCCATGTACAAGTACCTCTCCGCTCCATGTACAAGTACATCTCCGCTCCATGTACAAGTACCTCTCCGCTCAATGTACAAGTACATCTCCGCTCCATGTACAAGTACATCTCCACTCCATGTACAAGTACCTCTCCGCTCAATGTACAAGTACATCTCCGCTCCATGTACCAGTACCTCTCCGCTCAATGTACAAGTACATCTCCACTCCATGTACAAGTACCTCTCTGCTCAATGTACAAGTACATCTCCGCTCCATGTACCAGTACCTCTCCGCTCAATGTACAAGTACATCTCCACTCCATGTACAAGTACCTCTCCGCTCAATGTACAAGTACATCTCCGCTCCATGTACCAGTACATCTCTGCTCCATGTACAAGTACCTCTCCGCTCAATGTACAAGTACATCTCCGCTCCATGTACAAGTACCTCTCCGCTCCATGTACAAGTACCTCTCCGGTCCATGTACAAGTACCTCTCCGCTCCATGTACAAGTACCTCTCCGCTCCATGTACAAGTACCTCTCCGCTCAATGTCAAGTGTCGACAGTACCTCTCCGCTCCATGTACAAATACCTCTCCGCTCTCATGTACAAGTACCTCTCCGCTCCATGTACAAGTACCTCTCCGCTCAATGTCAAGTGTCGACAGTACCTCTCCGCTCCATGTACAAATACCTCTCCGCTCCATGTACAAGTACCTCTCCGCTCTCATGTACAAGTACCTCTCCGCTCCATGTACAAGTAGCTCTCCGCTCAATGTACAAGTGTCGACAGTACCTTTCCGCTCCATGTACAAATACCTCTCCGCTCTCATGTACAAGTACCTCTCCGCTCCATGTACAAGTACCTCTCCGCTCAATGTACAAATACCTCTCCGCTCCATGTATAAGTACCTCTCCGCTCTATGTACAAGTACCTCTCCGCTCCATGTACAAGTACCTCTCCGCTCAATGTACAAATACCTCTCCGCTCCATGTACAAGTACCTCTCCGCTCAATGTACAAATACCTCTCCGCTCCATGTACAAGTACCTCTCCGCTCCATGTACAAGTACCTCTCCGCTCAATGTACAAATACCTCTCCGCTCCATGTACAAATACCTCTCCGCTCCATGTATAAGTACCTCTCCGCTCTATGTACAAGTACCTCTCCGCTCCATGTACAAGTACCTCTCCGCTCAATGTACAAATACCTCTCCGCTCCATGTACAAGTACCTCTGCGCTCCATGTACAAGTACCTCTCCGCTCAATGTACAAGTACCTCTCCGCTCAATGTACAAGTGTCGACAGTACCTCTCCGCTCCATGTACAAGTACCTCTCCGCTCAATGTACAAGTGTCGACAGTACCTCTACGCTCAATGTACAAGTGTCGACAGTACCTCTCCGCTCTCATGTACAAGTACCTCTCCGATCCATGTACAAGTACATCTCCGCTCCATGTACAAGTACATCTCCGCTCAATGTAGAAGTACCTCTCCGCTCCATGTACAAGTACCTCTCCGCTCCATGTACAAGTACCTCTCCGCTCCATGTACAAGTACCTCTCCGCTCCATGTACAAGTACCTCTCCGCTCAATGTACAAGTACCTCTCCGCTCCATGTACAAGTACCTCTCCGCTCAATGTACAAGTACCTCTCCGCTCCATGTACAAGTACCTCTCCGCTCCATGTACAAGTACCTCTCCGCTCCATGTACAAGTACCTCTCCGCTCAATGTCAAGTATCGACAGTACCTCTCCGCTCCATGTACAAGTACCTCTCCGCTGAATGTACAAGTGTCGACAGTACCTCTCCGCTCAATGTACAAGTACCTCTTCGCTCCATGTACAAGTACCTCTCCGCTCTCATGTACAAGTACCTCTCCGCTCCATGTACAAGTACCTCTCCGCTCAATGTACAAGTACCTCTGCGCTCCATGTACAAGTACCTCTCCGCTCAATGTACAAGTACCTCTCCGCTCAATGTACAAGTGTCGACAGTACCTCTCCGCTCCATGTACAAGTACCTCTCCGCTCAATGTACAAGTGTCGACAGTACCTCTACGCTCAATGTACAAGTGTCGACAGTACCTCTCCGCTCTCATGTACAAGTACCTCTCCGATCCATGTACAAGTACATCTCCGCTCCATGTACAAGTACATCTCCGCTCAATGTACAAGTACCTCTCCGCTCCATGTACAAGTACCTCTCCGCTCCATGTACAAGTACCTCTCCGCTCCATGTACAAGTACCTCTCCGCTCCATGTACAAGTACCTCTCCGCTCAATGTACAAGTACCTCTCCGCTCCATGTACAAGTACCTCTCCGCTCCATGTACAAGTACCTCTCCGCTCCATGTACAAGTACCTCTCCGCTCAATGTACAAGTACCTCTCCGCTCCATGTACAAGTACCTCTCCGCTCCATGTACAAGTACCTCTCCGCTCCATGTACAAGTACCTCTCCGCTCAATGTACAAGTACCTCTCCGCTCCCTGTACAAGTACATCTCCGCTCCATGTACAAGTACCTCTCCGCTCCATGTACAAGTACCTCTCCGCTCAATGTACAAGTGTCGACAGTACCTCTCCGCTCCATGTACAAGTACCTCTCCGCTCCATGTACAAGTACCTCTCCGCTCAATGTACAAGTGTCGACAGTACCTCTCCGCTCCATCTACAAGTACCTCTCCGCTCAATGTACAAGTACCTCTCCGCTGAATGTACAAGTACCTCTCCGCTCCATGTACAAGTACCTCTCCGCTCCATGTACAAATACCTCTCCGCTCCATGTACAAGTACCTCTCCGCTCCATGTACAAGCACCTCTCCGCTACATGTACAAGTACCTCTCCGCTCCATGTACAAGTACCTCTCCGCTCCATGTACAAGTACATCTCTGCTCCATGTACAAGTACCTCTCCGCTCAATGTACAAGTACATCTCCGCTCCATGTACAAGTACCTCTCCGCTCCATGTACAAGTACATCTCCGCTCCATGTACAAGTACCTCTCCGCTCCATGTACAAGTACCTCTCCGCTCAATGTACAAGTACATCTCCGCTCCATGTACAAGTACCTCTCCGCTCCATGTACAAGTACCTCTCCGCTCCATGTACAAGTACCTCTCCGCTCAATGTCAAGTATCGACAGTACCTCTCCGCTCCATGTACAAGTACCTCTCCGCTGAATGTACAAGTGTCGACAGTACCTCTCCGCTCAATGTACAAGTACCTCTCCGCTCCATGTACAAGTACCTCTCCGCTCTCATGTACAAGTACCTCTCCGCTCCATGTACAAGTACCTCTCCGCTCAATGTACAAGTACCTCTGCGCTCCATGTACAAGTACCTCTCCGCTCAATGTACAAGTACCTCTCCGCTCAATGTACAAGTGTCGACAGTACCTCTCCGCTCCATGTACAAGTACCTCTCCGCTCAATGTACAAGTGTCGACAGTACCTCTACGCTCAATGTACAAGTGTCGACAGTACCTCTCCGCTCTCATGTACAAGTACCTCTCCGATCCATGTACAAGTACATCTCCGCTCCATGTACAAGTACATCTCCGCTCAATGTACAAGTACCTCTCCGCTCCATGTACAAGTACCTCTCCGCTCCATGTACAAGTACATCTCTGCTCCATGTACAAGTACCTCTCCGCTCAATGTACAAGTACATCTCCGCTCCATGTACAAGTACCTCTCCGCTCCATGTACAAGTACATCTCCGCTCCATGTACAAGTACCTCTCCGCTCCATGTACAAGTACCTCTCCGCTCAATGTACAAGTACATCTCCGCTCCATGTACAAGTACCTCTCCGCTCCATGTACAAGTACATCTCCGCTCCATGTACAAGTACCTCTCCGCTCAATGTACAAGTACATCTCCGCTCCATGTACAAGTACATCTCCACTCCATGTACAAGTACCTCTCCGCTCAATGTACAAGTACATCTCCGCTCCATGTACCAGTACCTCTCCGCTCAATGTACAAGTACATCTCCACTCCATGTACAAGTACCTCTCTGCTCAATGTACAAGTACATCTCCGCTCCATGTACCAGTACCTCTCCGCTCAATGTACAAGTACATCTCCACTCCATGTACAAGTACCTCTCCGCTCAATGTACAAGTACATCTCCGCTCCATGTACCAGTACATCTCTGCTCCATGTACAAGTACCTCTCCGCTCAATGTACAAGTACATCTCCGCTCCATGTACAAGTACCTCTCCGCTCCATGTACAAGTACCTCTCCGGTCCATGTACAAGTACCTCTCCGCTCCATGTACAAGTACCTCTCCGCTCCATGTACAAGTACCTCTCCGCTCAATGTCAAGTGTCGACAGTACCTCTCCGCTCCATGTACAAATACCTCTCCGCTCTCATGTACAAGTACCTCTCCGCTCCATGTACAAGTACCTCTCCGCTCAATGTCAAGTGTCGACAGTACCTCTCCGCTCCATGTACAAATACCTCTCCGCTCCATGTACAAGTACCTCTCCGCTCTCATGTACAAGTACCTCTCCGCTCCATGTACAAGTAGCTCTCCGCTCAATGTACAAGTGTCGACAGTACCTTTCCGCTCCATGTACAAATACCTCTCCGCTCTCATGTACAAGTACCTCTCCGCTCCATGTACAAGTACCTCTCCGCTCAATGTACAAATACCTCTCCGCTCCATGTATAAGTACCTCTCCGCTCTATGTACAAGTACCTCTCCGCTCCATGTACAAGTACCTCTCCGCTCAATGTACAAATACCTCTCCGCTCCATGTACAAGTACCTCTCCGCTCAATGTACAAGTACATCTGCGCTCCATGTAGGGCTGGGTATCGTTCAAAATTTTTCGATATCGATACCGTTTCGATACTTGGATTTCGATACCGGTTCCTGAACGATACTTTTTTCGATACCAATTTTTAGAAAAATCCATTTTAACAAAAATAAAACTGCATTACACATTGAAATTATTTTACAAATCTTTAGTTTCCCCCCATCTTAAGTTTTACAGCAGAAAAAAATAAAACCTACTGTATTTAACATAACTTTAAGTTCTCTAAACGTATTGCCGTCCCTACAAAAAATATTGGAGTACTACAAAGGAAAGAAATGTAGCTAAAACAAATAAATCAGTGGAATAGTTTTCAGTGCAAAACAGAGAGTTGCAAATCAGGGTTTAATGCTCACTGATGCAACAGAACTCTATTCTTGTACAAACTGATGAGATGGCTCCACTTCATGCATGGAAGACTAGTTGAGCATTGACTAGCCTATCAATATAGCCTTATATGCCACAAAGTGAATCGCATTTATATTCAACAAACTATCATGACATCAGCGTTTGTTAACGAGTTGCTAAAAATACATGGGCGATAACTGCCCGCTTGCACATAACGCTAATTAATTAAACATTAACGCTAGCGTTGCAGATCAGTGTGCTCACTGCTGCAACAGAACGTCATTCTTGTCAAATCTGACGAGACAGCTCAACTTCACTGACTAGCCAATCAATATAAATGAATCGCATTTACATTCAACAAACTATCATGACATCAGCGTTTGTTAACGAGTTGCTAAAAATACACAATGCCCGCTTGCGCATAACGTTACGGCGGCAATTAATTAAACGATCTAATGCTACAACTCACAGCCAGATGCATGGATTTGTCAGACTGAGGGATCTGATAACCGCTAACTTGCGGTAAGCTGAGCTGACCCACCTCTCAATTATTTCTCTTGTCTGTGGAAACCAGTCCGTGTTGTTTCTGTTTCTTTTCCTGCTTTTCATCATCTTCGCCATATGGTAATCCAGCATAGGAGTAGCTTGAGTGGCTAACTTCTTGTATACTATCCGCACCGCACGCCTGGCTCACAGTCACAACAAACACACCGGCTAAAGTGGGCGTAACGTTTCCTGCATGCCTCTACATGACAGCCAATCACCAGCCGTATTAGAGCGCGGCGTGCAAGCATGTCGCATGCTTATAGGCTCAATGACGCTGTTTTGTTTTGGTATCGAAAATTGGTATCGATTGACAAGGGAGGCTTCGATACCCCTTAGTATCGATGTTTCCATTTCGGTGCCAAGTAAGTATCGAAACTCGATACCCAGCCCTAGCTCCATGTACAAGTACCTCTCCGCTCCATGTACAAGTACCTCTCCGCTCCATGTACAAGTACCTCTCCGCTCCATGTACAAGTACCTCTCCGCTCCATGTACAAGTACCTCTCCGCTCCATGTACAAGTACATCTCTGCTCCATGTACAAGTACCTCTCCGCTCAATGTACAAGTACATCTCCGCTCCATGTACAAGTACCTCTCCGCTCCATGTACAAGTACATCTCCGCTCCATGTACAAGTACCTCTCCGCTCCATGTACAAGTACCTCTCCGCTCAATGTACAAGTACATCTCCGCTCCATGTACAAGTACATCTCTGCTCCATGTACAAGTACCTCTCCGCTCAATGTACAAGTACATCTCCGCTCCATGTACAAGTACCTCTCCGCTCCATGTACAAGTACCTCTCCGGTCCATGTACAAGTACCTCTCCGCTCCATGTACAAGTACCTCTCCGCTCCATGTACAAGTACCTCTCCGCTCAATGTCAAGTGTCGACAGTACCTCTCCGCTCCATGTACAAATACCTCTCCGCTCTCATGTACAAGTACCTCTCCGCTCCATGTACAAGTACCTCTCCGCTCAATGTCAAGTGTCGACAGTACCTCTCCGCTCCATGTACAAATACCTCTCTGCTCCATGTACAAGTACCTCTCCGCTCTCATGTACAAGTACCTCTCCGCTCCATGTACAAGTAGCTCTCCGCTCAATGTACAAGTGTCGACAGTACCTTTCCGCTCCATGTACAAATACCTCTCCGCTCTCATGTACAAGTACCTCTCCGCTCCATGTACAAGTACCTCTCCGCTCAATGTACAAATACCTCTCCGCTCCATGTATAAGTACCTCTCCGCTCTATGTACAAGTACCTCTCCGCTCCATGTACAAGTACCTCTCCGCTCAATGTACAAATACCTCTCCGCTCCATGTACAAGTAGCTCTCCGCTGAATGTACAAGTGTCGACAGTACCTCTCCGCTCAATGTACAAGTACCTCTCCGCTCAATGTACAAATACCTCTCCGCTCCATGTACAAGTACCTCTCCGCTCAATGTCAAGTATCGACAGTACCTCTCCGCTCCATGTACAAGTACCTCTCCGCTGAATGTACAAGTGTCGACAGTACCTCTCCGCTCAATGTACAAGTACCTCTCCGCTCCATGTACAAGTACCTCTCCGCTCTCATGTACAAGTACCTCTCCGCTCCATGTACAAGTACCTCTCCGCTCAATGTACAAGTACCTCTGCGCTCCATGTACAAGTACCTCTCCGCTCAATGTACAAGTACCTCTCCGCTCAATGTACAAGTGTCGACAGTACCTCTCCGCTCCATGTACAAGTACCTCTCCGCTCAATGTACAAGTGTCGACAGTACCTCTACGCTCAATGTACAAGTGTCGACAGTACCTCTCCGCTCTCATGTACAAGTACCTCTCCGATCCATGTACAAGTACATCTCCGCTCCATGTACAAGTACATCTCCGCTCAATGTACAAGTACCTCTCCGCTCCATGTACAAGTACCTCTCCGCTCCATGTACAAGTACCTCTCCGCTCCATGTACAAGTACCTCTCCGCTCCATGTACAAGTACCTCTCCGCTCAATGTACAAGTACCTCTCCGCTCCATGTACAAGTACCTCTCCGCTCAATGTACAAGTACCTCTCTGCTCCATGTACAAGTACCTCTCCGCTCCATGTACAAGTACCTCTCCGCTCCATGTACAAGTACCTCTCCGCTCAATGTCAAGTATCGACAGTACCTCTCCGCTCCATGTACAAGTACCTCTCCGCTGAATGTACAAGTGTCGACAGTACCTCTCCACTCAATGTACAAGTACCTCTCCGCTCCATGTACAAGTACCTCTCCGCTCTCATGTACAAGTACCTCTCCGCTCCATGTACAAGTACCTCTCCGCTCAATGTACAAGTACCTCTGCGCTCCATGTACAAGTACCTCTCCGCTCAATGTACAAGTACCTCTCCGCTCAATGTACAAGTGTCGACAGTACCTCTCCGCTCCATGTACAAGTACCTCTCCGCTCAATGTACAAGTGTCGACAGTACCTCTACGCTCAATGTACAAGTGTCGACAGTACCTCTCCGCTCTCATGTACAAGTACCTCTCCGATCCATGTACAAGTACATCTCCGCTCCATGTACAAGTACATCTCCGCTCAATGTACAAGTACCTCTCCGCTCCATGTACAAGTACCTCTCCGCTCCATGTACAAGTACCTCTCCGCTCCATGTACAAGTACCTCTCCGCTCCATGTACAAGTACCTCTCCGCTCAATGTACAAGTACCTCTCCGCTCCATGTACAAGTACCTCTCCGCTCCATGTACAAGTACCTCTCCGCTCCATGTACAAGTACCTCTCCGCTCAATGTACAAGTACCTCTCCGCTCCATGTACAAGTACCTCTCCGCTCCATGTACAAGTACCTCTCCGCTCCATGTACAAGTACCTCTCCGCTCAATGTACAAGTACCTCTCCGCTCCCTGTACAAGTACATCTCCGCTCCATGTACAAGTACCTCTCCGCTCCATGTACAAGTACCTCTCCGCTCAATGTACAAGTGTCGACAGTACCTCTCCGCTCCATGTACAAGTACCTCTCCGCTCCATGTACAAGTACCTCTCCGCTCAATGTACAAGTGTCGACAGTACCTCTCCGCTCCATCTACAAGTACCTCTCCGCTCAATGTACAAGTACCTCTCCGCTGAATGTACAAGTACCTCTCCGCTCCATGTACAAGTACCTCTCCGCTCCATGTACAAATACCTCTCCGCTCCATGTACAAGTACCTCTCCGCTCCATGTACAAGCACCTCTCCGCTACATGTACAAGTACCTCTCCGCTCCATGTACAAGTACCTCTCCGCTCCATGTACAAGTACCTCTCCGCTCAATGTACAAGTACCTCTCCGCTCCATGTACAAATACCTCTCCGCTCCATGTACAAATACCTCTCCGCTCCATGTACAAGTACCTCTCCGCTCCATGTACCAGTACCTCTCCGCTCAATGTACAAGTACATCTCCGCTCAATGTACAAGTACATCTCCGCTCAATGTACAAGTACGTCTCCGCTCAATGTACAAGTACCTCTCCGCTCAATGTACAAGTACCTCTCCGCTCCATGTACAAGTACCTCTCCGCTCAATGTACAAGTACATCTCCGCTCCATGTACCAGTACCTCTCCGCTCAATGTACAAGTACCTCTCCGCTCAATGTACAAGTACATCTCCGCTCCATGTACAAGTACGTCTCCGCTCAATGTATAAGTACCTCTCCGCTCCATGTACAAGTACCTCTCCGCTCCATGTACAAGTACATCTCCGCTCCATGTACAAGTACCTCTCCGCTCAATGTACAAGTACATCTGCGCTCCATGTAGGGCTGGGTATCGTTCAAAATTTTTCGATATCGATACCGTTTCGATACTTGGATTTCGATACCGGTTCCTGAACGATACTTTTTTCGATACCAATTTTTAGAAAAATCCATTTTAACAAAAATAAAACTGCATTACACATTGAAATTATTTTACAAATCTTTAGTTTCCCCCCATCTTAAGTTTTACAGCAGAAAAAAATAAAACCTACTGTATTTAACATAACTTTAAGTTCTCTAAACGTATTGCCGTCCCTACAAAAAATATTGGAGTACTACAAAGGAAAGAAATGTAGCTAAAACAAATAAATCAGTGGAATAGTTTTCAGTGCAAAACAGAGAGTTGCAAATCAGGGTTTAATGCTCACTGATGCAACAGAACTCTATTCTTGTACAAACTGATGAGATGGCTCCACTTCATGCATGGAAGACTAGTTGAGCATTGACTAGCCTATCAATATAGCCTTATATGCCACAAAGTGAATCGCATTTATATTCAACAAACTATCATGACATCAGCGTTTGTTAACGAGTTGCTAAAAATACATGGGCGATAACTGCCCGCTTGCACATAACGCTAATTAATTAAACATTAACGCTAGCGTTGCAGATCAGTGTGCTCACTGCTGCAACAGAACGTCATTCTTGTCAAATCTGACGAGACAGCTCAACTTCACTGACTAGCCAATCAATATAAATGAATCGCATTTACATTCAACAAACTATCATGACATCAGCGTTTGTTAACGAGTTGCTAAAAATACACAATGCCCGCTTGCGCATAACGTTACGGCGGCAATTAATTAAACGATCTAATGCTACAACTCACAGCCAGATGCATGGATTTGTCAGACTGAGGGATCTGATAACCGCTAACTTGCGGTAAGCTGAGCTGACCCACCTCTCAATTATTTCTCTTGTCTGTGGAAACCAGTCCGTGTTGTTTCTGTTTCTTTTCCTGCTTTTCATCATCTTCGCCATATGGTAATCCAGCATAGGAGTAGCTTGAGTGGCTAACTTCTTGTATACTATCCGCACCGCACGCCTGGCTCACAGTCACAACAAACACACCGGCTAAAGTGGGCGTAACGTTTCCTGCATGCCTCTACATGACAGCCAATCACCAGCCGTATTAGAGCGCGGCGTGCAAGCATGTCGCATGCTTATAGGCTCAATGACGCTGTTTTGTTTTGGTATCGAAAATTGGTATCGATTGACAAGGGAGGCTTCGATACCCCTTAGTATCGATGTTTCCATTTCGGTGCCAAGTAAGTATCGAAACTCGATACCCAGCCCTAGCTCCATGTACAAGTACCTCTCCGCTCAATGTACAAGTACCTCTCCGCTCAATGTACAAGTACCTCTCCGCTCCATGTACAAGTACCTCTCCGCTCCATGTACAAGTACCTCTCCGCTCCATGTACAAGTACCTCTCCGCTCCATGTACAAGTACATCTCTGCTCCATGTACAAGTACCTCTCCGCTCAATGTACAAGTACATCTCCGCTCCATGTACAAGTACCTCTCCGCTCCATGTACAAGTACATCTCCGCTCCATGTACAAGTACCTCTCCGCTCCATGTACAAGTACATCTCTGCTCCATGTACAAGTACCTCTCCGCTCAATGTACAAGTACCTCTCCGCTCAATGTACAAGTACATCTCCGCTCCATGTACAAGTACCTCTCCGCTCCATGTACAAGTACATCTCCGCTCCATGTACAAGTACCTCTCCGCTCCATGTACAAGTACCTCTCCGCTCAATGTACAAGTACATCTCCGCTCCATGTACAAGTACATCTCTGCTCCATGTACAAGTACCTCTCCGCTCAATGTACAAGTACATCTCCGCTCCATGTACAAGTACCTCTCCGCTCCATGTACAAGTACCTCTCCGGTCCATGTACAAGTACCTCTCCGCTCCATGTACAAGTACCTCTCCGCTCCATGTACAAGTACCTCTCCGCTCAATGTCAAGTGTCGACAGTACCTCTCCGCTCCATGTACAAATACCTCTCCGCTCTCATGTACAAGTACCTCTCCGCTCCATGTACAAGTACCTCTCCGCTCAATGTCAAGTGTCGACAGTACCTCTCCGCTCCATGTACAAATACCTCTCCGCTCCATGTACAAGTACCTCTCCGCTCTCATGTACAAGTACCTCTCCGCTCCATGTACAAGTAGCTCTCCGCTCAATGTACAAGTGTCGACAGTACCTTTCCGCTCCATGTACAAATACCTCTCCGCTCTCATGTACAAGTACCTCTCCGCTCCATGTACAAGTACCTCTCCGCTCAATGTACAAATACCTCTCCGCTCCATGTATAAGTACCTCTCCGCTCTATGTACAAGTACCTCTCCGCTCCATGTACAAGTACCTCTCCGCTCAATGTACAAATACCTCTCCGCTCCATGTACAAGTAGCTCTCCGCTGAATGTACAAGTGTCGACAGTACCTCTCCGCTCAATGTACAAGTACCTCTCCGCTCAATGTACAAATACCTCTCCGCTCCATGTACAAGTACCTCTCCGCTCAATGTCAAGTATCGACAGTACCTCTCCGCTCCATGTACAAGTACCTCTCCGCTGAATGTACAAGTGTCGACAGTACCTCTCCGCTCAATGTACAAGTACATCTCCGCTCCATGTACAAGTACCTCTCCGCTCTCATGTACAAGTACCTCTCCGCTCCATGTACAAGTACCTCTCCGCTCAATGTACAAGTACCTCTGCGCTCCATGTACAAGTACCTCTCCGCTCAATGTACAAGTACCTCTCCGCTCAATGTACAAGTGTCGACAGTACCTCTCCGCTCCATGTACAAGTACCTCTCCGCTCAATGTACAAGTGTCGACAGTACCTCTACGCTCAATGTACAAGTGTCGACAGTACCTCTCCGCTCTCATGTACAAGTACCTCTCCGATCCATGTACAAGTACATCTCCGCTCCATGTACAAGTACATCTCCGCTCAATGTACAAGTACCTCTCCGCTCCATGTACAAGTACCTCTCCGCTCCATGTACAAGTACCTCTCCGCTCCATGTACAAGTACCTCTCCGCTCCATGTACAAGTACCTCTCCGCTCAATGTACAAGTACCTCTCCGCTCCATGTACAAGTACCTCTCCGCTCAATGTACAAGTACCTCTCTGCTCCATGTACAAGTACCTCTCCGCTCCATGTACAAGTACCTCTCCGCTCCATGTACAAGTACCTCTCCGCTCAATGTCAAGTATCGACAGTACCTCTCCGCTCCATGTACAAGTACCTCTCCGCTGAATGTACAAGTGTCGACAGTACCTCTCCGCTCAATGTACAAGTACCTCTCCGCTCCATGTACAAGTACCTCTCCGCTCTCATGTACAAGTACCTCTCCGCTCCATGTACAAGTACCTCTCCGCTCAATGTACAAGTACCTCTGCGCTCCATGTACAAGTACCTCTCCGCTCAATGTACAAGTACCTCTCCGCTCAATGTACAAGTGTCGACAGTACCTCTCCGCTCCATGTACAAGTACCTCTCCGCTCAATGTACAAGTGTCGACAGTACCTCTACGCTCAATGTACAAGTGTCGACAGTACCTCTCCGCTCTCATGTACAAGTACCTCTCCGATCCATGTACAAGTACATCTCCGCTCCATGTACAAGTACATCTCCGCTCAATGTACAAGTACCTCTCCGCTCCATGTACAAGTACCTCTCCGCTCCATGTACAAGTACCTCTCCGCTCCATGTACAAGTACCTCTCCGCTCCATGTACAAGTACCTCTCCGCTCAATGTACAAGTACCTCTCCGCTCCATGTACAAGTACCTCTCCGCTCCATGTACAAGTACCTCTCCGCTCCATGTACAAGTACCTCTCCGCTCAATGTACAAGTACCTCTCCGCTCCATGTACAAGTACCTCTCCGCTCCATGTACAAGTACCTCTCCGCTCCATGTACAAGTACCTCTCCGCTCAATGTACAAGTACCTCTCCGCTCCCTGTACAAGTACATCTCCGCTCCATGTACAAGTACCTCTCCGCTCCATGTACAAGTACCTCTCCGCTCAATGTACAAGTGTCGACAGTACCTCTCCGCTCCATGTACAAGTACCTCTCCGCTCCATGTACAAGTACCTCTCCGCTCAATGTACAAGTGTCGACAGTACCTCTCCGCTCCATCTACAAGTACCTCTCCGCTCAATGTACAAGTACCTCTCCGCTGAATGTACAAGTACCTCTCCGCTCCATGTACAAGTACCTCTCCGCTCCATGTACAAATACCTCTCCGCTCCATGTACAAGTACCTCTCCGCTCCATGTACAAGCACCTCTCCGCTACATGTACAAGTACCTCTCCGCTCCATGTACAAGTACCTCTCCGCTCCATGTACAAGTACCTCTCCGCTCAATGTACAAGTACCTCTCCGCTCCATGTACAAATACCTCTCCGCTCCATGTACAAATACCTCTCCGCTCCATGTACAAGTACCTCTCCGCTCCATGTACCAGTACCTCTCCGCTCAATGTACAAGTACATCTCCGCTCAATGTACAAGTACATCTCCGCTCAATGTACAAGTACGTCTCCGCTCAATGTACAAGTACCTCTCCGCTCAATGTACAAGTACCTCTCCGCTCCATGTACAAGTACCTCTCCGCTCAATGTACAAGTACATCTTCGCTCCATGTACCAGTACCTCTCCGCTCAATGTACAAGTACCTCTCCGCTCAATGTACAAGTACATCTCCGCTCCATGTACAAGTACGTCTCCGCTCAATGTATAAGTACCTCTCCGCTCCATGTACAAGTACCTCTCCGCTCCATGTACAAGTACATCTCCGCTCCATGTACAAGTACCTCTCCGCTCAATGTACAAGTACATCTGCGCTCAATGTCAAGTATCGACAGTACCTCTCCGCTCCATGTACAAGTACCTCTCCGCTGAATGTACAAGTGTCGACAGTACCTCTCCGCTCAATGTACAAGTACCTCTCCGCTCCATGTACAAGTACCTCTCCGCTCAATGTACAAGTACATCTCCGCTCAATGTACAAGTACATCTCCGCTCAATGTACAAGTACGTCTCCGCTCAATGTACAAGTACCTCTCCGCTCAATGTACAAGTACCTCTCCGCTCCATGTACAAGTACCTCTCCGCTCAATGTACAAGTACATCTTCGCTCCATGTACCAGTACCTCTCCGCTCAATGTACAAGTACCTCTCCGCTCAATGTACAAGTACATCTCCGCTCCATGTACAAGTACGTCTCCGCTCAATGTATAAGTACCTCTCCGCTCCATGTACAAGTACCTCTCCGCTCCATGTACAAGTACATCTCCGCTCCATGTACAAGTACCTCTCCGCTCCATGTACAAGTACCTCTCCGCTCAATGTCAAGTATCGACAGTACCTCTCCGCTCCATGTACAAGTACCTCTCCGCTGAATGTACAAGTGTCGACAGTACCTCTCCGCTCAATGTACAAGTACCTCTCCGCTCCATGTACAAGTACCTCTCCGCTCTCATGTACAAGTACCTCTCCGCTCCATGTACAAGTACCTCTCCGCTCAATGTACAAGTACATCTCCGCTCCATGTACCAGTACCTCTCCGCTCAATGTACAAGTACATCTCCACTCCATGTACAAGTACCTCTCCGCTCAATGTACAAGTACATCTCCGCTCCATGTACAAGTACATCTCCACTCCATGTACAAGTACCTCTCCGCTCAATGTACAAGTACATCTCCGCTCCATGTACCAGTACCTCTCCGCTCAATGTACAAGTACATCTCCACTCCATGTACAAGTACCTCTCCGCTCAATGTACAAGTACATCTCCGCTCCATGTACCAGTACCTCTCCGCTCAATGTACAAGTACATCTCCACTCCATGTACAAGTACCTCTCCGCTCAATGTACAAGTACATCTCCGCTCCATGTACCAGTACCTCTCCGCTCAATGTACAAGTACATCTCCGCTCCATGTACAAGTACCTCTCCGCTCAATGTACAAGTACCTCTCCGCTCAATGTACAAGTACATCTCCGCTCCATGTACCAGTACCTCTCCGCTCAATGTACAAGTACATCTGCGCTCCATGTAGGGCTGGGTATCGTTCAAAATTTTTCGATATCGATACCGTTTCGATACTTGGATTTCGATACCGGTTCCTGAACGATACTTTTTTCGATACCAATTTTTAGAAAAATCCATTTTAACAAAAATAAAACTGCATTACACATTGAAATTATTTTACAAATCTTTAGTTTCCCCCCATCTTAAGTTTTACAGCAGAAAAAAATAAAACCTACTGTATTTAACATAACTTTAAGTTCTCTAAACGTATTGCCGTCCCTACAAAAAATATTGGAGTACTACAAAGGAAAGAAATGTAGCTAAAACAAATAAATCAGTGGAATAGTTTTCAGTGCAAAACAGAGAGTTGCAAATCAGGGTTTAATGCTCACTGATGCAACAGAACTCTATTCTTGTACAAACTGATGAGATGGCTCCACTTCATGCATGGAAGACTAGTTGAGCATTGACTAGCCTATCAATATAGCCTTATATGCCACAAAGTGAATCGCATTTATATTCAACAAACTATCATGACATCAGCGTTTGTTAACGAGTTGCTAAAATTACATGGGCGATAACTGCCCGCTTGCACATAACGCTAATTAATTAAACATTAACGCTAGCGTTGCAGATCAGTGTGCTCACTGCTGCAACAGAACGTCATTCTTGTCAAATCTGACGAGACAGCTCAACTTCACTGACTAGCCAATCAATATAAATGAATCGCATTTACATTCAACAAACTATCATGACATCAGCGTTTGTTAACGAGTTGCTAAAAATACACAATGCCCGCTTGCGCATAACGTTACGGCGGCAATTAATTAAACGATCTAATGCTACAACTCACAGCCAGATGCATGGATTTGTCAGACTGAGGGATCTGATAACCGCTAACTTGCGGTAAGCTGAGCTGACCCACCTCTCAATTATTTCTCTTGTCTGTGGAAACCAGTCCGTGTTGTTTCTGTTTCTTTTCCTGCTTTTCATCATCTTCGCCATATGGTAATCCAGCATAGGAGTAGCTTGAGTGGCTAACTTCTTGTATACTATCCGCACCGCACGCCTGGCTCACAGTCACAACAAACACACCGGCTAAAGTGGGCGTAACGTTTCCTGCATGCCTCTACATGACAGCCAATCACCAGCCGTATTAGAGCGCGGCGTGCAAGCATGTCGCATGCTTATAGGCTCAATGACGCTGTTTTGTTTTGGTATCGAAAATTGGTATCGATTGACAAGGGAGGCTTCGATACCCCTTAGTATCGATGTTTCCATTTCGGTGCCAAGTAAGTATCGAAACTCGATACCCAGCCCTAGCTCCATGTACAAGTACCTCTCCGCTCAATGTACAAGTACCTCTCCGCTCAATGTACAAGTACCTCTCCGCTCCATGTACAAGTACCTCTCCGCTCCATGTACAAGTACCTCTCCGCTCCATGTACAAGTACCTCTCCGCTCCATGTACAAGTACATCTCTGCTCCATGTACAAGTACCTCTCCGCTCAATGTACAAGTACATCTCCGCTCCATGTACAAGTACCTCTCCGCTCCATGTACAAGTACATCTCCGCTCCATGTACAAGTACCTCTCCGCTCCATGTACAAGTACATCTCTGCTCCATGTACAAGTACCTCTCCGCTCAATGTACAAGTACCTCTCCGCTCAATGTACAAGTACATCTCCGCTCCATGTACAAGTACCTCTCCGCTCCATGTACAAGTACATCTCCGCTCCATGTACAAGTACCTCTCCGCTCCATGTACAAGTACCTCTCCGCTCAATGTACAAGTACATCTCCGCTCCATGTACAAGTACATCTCTGCTCCATGTACAAGTACCTCTCCGCTCAATGTACAAGTACATCTCCGCTCCATGTACAAGTACCTCTCCGCTCCATGTACAAGTACCTCTCCGGTCCATGTACAAGTACCTCTCCGCTCCATGTACAAGTACCTCTCCGCTCCATGTACAAGTACCTCTCCGCTCAATGTCAAGTGTCGACAGTACCTCTCCGCTCCATGTACAAATACCTCTCCGCTCTCATGTACAAGTACCTCTCCGCTCCATGTACAAGTACCTCTCCGCTCAATGTCAAGTGTCGACAGTACCTCTCCGCTCCATGTACAAATACCTCTCCGCTCCATGTACAAGTACCTCTCCGCTCTCATGTACAAGTACCTCTCCGCTCCATGTACAAGTAGCTCTCCGCTCAATGTACAAGTGTCGACAGTACCTTTCCGCTCCATGTACAAATACCTCTCCGCTCTCATGTACAAGTACCTCTCCGCTCCATGTACAAGTACCTCTCCGCTCAATGTACAAATACCTCTCCGCTCCATGTATAAGTACCTCTCCGCTCTATGTACAAGTACCTCTCCGCTCCATGTACAAGTACCTCTCCGCTCAATGTACAAATACCTCTCCGCTCCATGTACAAGTAGCTCTCCGCTGAATGTACAAGTGTCGACAGTACCTCTCCGCTCAATGTACAAGTACCTCTCCGCTCAATGTACAAATACCTCTCCGCTCCATGTACAAGTACCTCTCCGCTCAATGTCAAGTATCGACAGTACCTCTCCGCTCCATGTACAAGTACCTCTCCGCTGAATGTACAAGTGTCGACAGTACCTCTCCGCTCAATGTACAAGTACATCTCCGCTCCATGTACAAGTACCTCTCCGCTCTCATGTACAAGTACCTCTCCGCTCCATGTACAAGTACCTCTCCGCTCAATGTACAAGTACCTCTGCGCTCCATGTACAAGTACCTCTCCGCTCAATGTACAAGTACCTCTCCGCTCAATGTACAAGTGTCGACAGTACCTCTCCGCTCCATGTACAAGTACCTCTCCGCTCAATGTACAAGTGTCGACAGTACCTCTACGCTCAATGTACAAGTGTCGACAGTACCTCTCCGCTCTCATGTACAAGTACCTCTCCGATCCATGTACAAGTACATCTCCGCTCCATGTACAAGTACATCTCCGCTCAATGTACAAGTACCTCTCCGCTCCATGTACAAGTACCTCTCCGCTCCATGTACAAGTACCTCTCCGCTCCATGTACAAGTACCTCTCCGCTCCATGTACAAGTACCTCTCCGCTCAATGTACAAGTACCTCTCCGCTCCATGTACAAGTACCTCTCCGCTCAATGTACAAGTACCTCTCTGCTCCATGTACAAGTACCTCTCCGCTCCATGTACAAGTACCTCTCCGCTCCATGTACAAGTACCTCTCCGCTCAATGTCAAGTATCGACAGTACCTCTCCGCTCCATGTACAAGTACCTCTCCGCTGAATGTACAAGTGTCGACAGTACCTCTCCGCTCAATGTACAAGTACCTCTCCGCTCCATGTACAAGTACCTCTCCGCTCTCATGTACAAGTACCTCTCCGCTCCATGTACAAGTACCTCTCCGCTCAATGTACAAGTACCTCTGCGCTCCATGTACAAGTACCTCTCCGCTCAATGTACAAGTACCTCTCCGCTCAATGTACAAGTGTCGACAGTACCTCTCCGCTCCATGTACAAGTACCTCTCCGCTCAATGTACAAGTGTCGACAGTACCTCTACGCTCAATGTACAAGTGTCGACAGTACCTCTCCGCTCTCATGTACAAGTACCTCTCCGATCCATGTACAAGTACATCTCCGCTCCATGTACAAGTACATCTCCGCTCAATGTACAAGTACCTCTCCGCTCCATGTACAAGTACCTCTCCGCTCCATGTACAAGTACCTCTCCGCTCCATGTACAAGTACCTCTCCGCTCCATGTACAAGTACCTCTCCGCTCAATGTACAAGTACCTCTCCGCTCCATGTACAAGTACCTCTCCGCTCCATGTACAAGTACCTCTCCGCTCCATGTACAAGTACCTCTCCGCTCAATGTACAAGTACCTCTCCGCTCCATGTACAAGTACCTCTCCGCTCCATGTACAAGTACCTCTCCGCTCCATGTACAAGTACCTCTCCGCTCAATGTACAAGTACCTCTCCGCTCCCTGTACAAGTACATCTCCGCTCCATGTACAAGTACCTCTCCGCTCCATGTACAAGTACCTCTCCGCTCAATGTACAAGTGTCGACAGTACCTCTCCGCTCCATGTACAAGTACCTCTCCGCTCCATGTACAAGTACCTCTCCGCTCAATGTACAAGTGTCGACAGTACCTCTCCGCTCCATCTACAAGTACCTCTCCGCTCAATGTACAAGTACCTCTCCGCTGAATGTACAAGTACCTCTCCGCTCCATGTACAAGTACCTCTCCGCTCCATGTACAAATACCTCTCCGCTCCATGTACAAGTACCTCTCCGCTCCATGTACAAGCACCTCTCCGCTACATGTACAAGTACCTCTCCGCTCCATGTACAAGTACCTCTCCGCTCCATGTACAAGTACCTCTCCGCTCAATGTACAAGTACCTCTCCGCTCCATGTACAAATACCTCTCCGCTCCATGTACAAATACCTCTCCGCTCCATGTACAAGTACCTCTCCGCTCCATGTACCAGTACCTCTCCGCTCAATGTACAAGTACATCTCCGCTCAATGTACAAGTACATCTCCGCTCAATGTACAAGTACGTCTCCGCTCAATGTACAAGTACCTCTCCGCTCAATGTACAAGTACCTCTCCGCTCCATGTACAAGTACCTCTCCGCTCAATGTACAAGTACATCTTCGCTCCATGTACCAGTACCTCTCCGCTCAATGTACAAGTACCTCTCCGCTCAATGTACAAGTACATCTCCGCTCCATGTACAAGTACGTCTCCGCTCAATGTATAAGTACCTCTCCGCTCCATGTACAAGTACCTCTCCGCTCCATGTACAAGTACATCTCCGCTCCATGTACAAGTACCTCTCCGCTCAATGTACAAGTACATCTGCGCTCAATGTCAAGTATCGACAGTACCTCTCCGCTCCATGTACAAGTACCTCTCCGCTGAATGTACAAGTGTCGACAGTACCTCTCCGCTCAATGTACAAGTACCTCTCCGCTCCATGTACAAGTACCTCTCCGCTCAATGTACAAGTACATCTCCGCTCAATGTACAAGTACATCTCCGCTCAATGTACAAGTACGTCTCCGCTCAATGTACAAGTACCTCTCCGCTCAATGTACAAGTACCTCTCCGCTCCATGTACAAGTACCTCTCCGCTCAATGTACAAGTACATCTTCGCTCCATGTACCAGTACCTCTCCGCTCAATGTACAAGTACCTCTCCGCTCAATGTACAAGTACATCTCCGCTCCATGTACAAGTACGTCTCCGCTCAATGTATAAGTACCTCTCCGCTCCATGTACAAGTACCTCTCCGCTCCATGTACAAGTACATCTCCGCTCCATGTACAAGTACCTCTCCGCTCCATGTACAAGTACCTCTCCGCTCAATGTCAAGTATCGACAGTACCTCTCCGCTCCATGTACAAGTACCTCTCCGCTGAATGTACAAGTGTCGACAGTACCTCTCCGCTCAATGTACAAGTACCTCTCCGCTCCATGTACAAGTACCTCTCCGCTCTCATGTACAAGTACCTCTCCGCTCCATGTACAAGTACCTCTCCGCTCAATGTACAAGTACATCTCCGCTCCATGTACCAGTACCTCTCCGCTCAATGTACAAGTACATCTCCACTCCATGTACAAGTACCTCTCCGCTCAATGTACAAGTACATCTCCGCTCCATGTACAAGTACATCTCCACTCCATGTACAAGTACCTCTCCGCTCAATGTACAAGTACATCTCCGCTCCATGTACCAGTACCTCTCCGCTCAATGTACAAGTACATCTCCACTCCATGTACAAGTACCTCTCCGCTCAATGTACAAGTACATCTCCGCTCCATGTACCAGTACCTCTCCGCTCAATGTACAAGTACATCTCCACTCCATGTACAAGTACCTCTCCGCTCAATGTACAAGTACATCTCCGCTCCATGTACCAGTACCTCTCCGCTCAATGTACAAGTACATCTCCGCTCCATGTACAAGTACCTCTCCGCTCAATGTACAAGTACCTCTCCGCTCAATGTACAAGTACATCTCCGCTCCATGTACCAGTACCTCTCCGCTCAATGTACAAGTACATCTGCGCTCCATGTAGGGCTGGGTATCGTTCAAAATTTTTCGATATCGATACCGTTTCGATACTTGGATTTCGATACCGGTTCCTGAACGATACTTTTTTCGATACCAATTTTTAGAAAAATCCATTTTAACAAAAATAAAACTGCATTACACATTGAAATTATTTTACAAATCTTTAGTTTCCCCCCATCTTAAGTTTTACAGCAGAAAAAAATAAAACCTACTGTATTTAACATAACTTTAAGTTCTCTAAACGTATTGCCGTCCCTACAAAAAATATTGGAGTACTACAAAGGAAAGAAATGTAGCTAAAACAAATAAATCAGTGGAATAGTTTTCAGTGCAAAACAGAGAGTTGCAAATCAGGGTTTAATGCTCACTGATGCAACAGAACTCTATTCTTGTACAAACTGATGAGATGGCTCCACTTCATGCATGGAAGACTAGTTGAGCATTGACTAGCCTATCAATATAGCCTTATATGCCACAAAGTGAATCGCATTTATATTCAACAAACTATCATGACATCAGCGTTTGTTAACGAGTTGCTAAAATTACATGGGCGATAACTGCCCGCTTGCACATAACGCTAATTAATTAAACATTAACGCTAGCGTTGCAGATCAGTGTGCTCACTGCTGCAACAGAACGTCATTCTTGTCAAATCTGACGAGACAGCTCAACTTCACTGACTAGCCAATCAATATAAATGAATCGCATTTACATTCAACAAACTATCATGACATCAGCGTTTGTTAACGAGTTGCTAAAAATACACAATGCCCGCTTGCGCATAACGTTACGGCGGCAATTAATTAAACGATCTAATGCTACAACTCACAGCCAGATGCATGGATTTGTCAGACTGAGGGATCTGATAACCGCTAACTTGCGGTAAGCTGAGCTGACCCACCTCTCAATTATTTCTCTTGTCTGTGGAAACCAGTCCGTGTTGTTTCTGTTTCTTTTCCTGCTTTTCATCATCTTCGCCATATGGTAATCCAGGATAGGAGTAGCTTGAGTGGCTAACTTCTTGTATACTATCCGCACCGCACGCCTGGCTCACAGTCACAACAAACACACCGGCTAAAGTGGGCGTAACGTTTCCTGCATGCCTCTACATGACAGCCAATCACCAGCCGTATTAGAGCGCGGCATGCAAGCATGTCGCATGCTTATAGGCTCAATGACGCTGTTTTGTTTTGGTATCGAAAATTGGTATCGATTGACAAGGGAGGCTTCGATACCCCTTAGTATCGATGTTTCCATTTCGGTGCCAAGTAAGTATCGAAACTCGATACCCAGCCCTAGCTCCATGTACAAGTACCTCTCCGCTCAATGTACAAGTACCTCTCCGCTCAATGTACAAGTACCTCTCCGCTCCATGTACAAGTACCTCTCCGCTCCATGTACAAGTACCTCTCCGCTCCATGTACAAGTACCTCTCCGCTCCATGTACAAGTACATCTCTGCTCCATGTACAAGTACCTCTCCGCTCAATGTACAAGTACATCTCCGCTCCATGTACAAGTACCTCTCCGCTCCATGTACAAGTACATCTCCGCTCCATGTACAAGTACCTCTCCGCTCCATGTACAAGTACCTCTCCGCTCAATGTACAAGTACCTCTCCGCTCTCATGTACAAGTACCTCTCCGCTCCATGTACAAGTACCTCTCCGCTCAATGTACAAGTACCTCTGCGCTCCATGTACAAGTACCTCTCCGCTCAATGTACAAGTACCTCTCCGCTCAATGTACAAGTGTCGACAGTACCTCTCCGCTCCATGTACAAGTACCTCTCCGCTCAATGTACAAGTGTCGACAGTACCTCTACGCTCAATGTACAAGTGTCGACAGTACCTCTCCGCTCTCATGTACAAGTACCTCTCCGATCCATGTACAAGTACATCTCCGCTCCATGTACAAGTACATCTCTGCTCAATGTACAAGTACCTCTCCGCTCCATGTACAAGTACCTCTCCGCTCCATGTACAAGTACCTCTCCGCTCCATGTACAAGTACCTCTCCGCTCCATGTACAAGTACCTCTCCGCTCAATGTACAAGTACCTCTCCGCTCCATGTACAAGTACCTCTCCGCTCAATGTACAAGTACCTCTCCGCTCCATGTACAAGTACCTCTCCGCTCCATGTACAAGTACCTCTCCGCTCCATGTACAAGTACCTCTCCGCTCAATGTCAAGTATCGACAGTACCTCTCCGCTCCATGTACAAGTACCTCTCCGCTGAATGTACAAGTGTCGACAGTACCTCTCCGCTCAATGTACAAGTACCTCTCCGCTCCATGTACAAGTACCTCTCCGCTCTCATGTACAAGTACCTCTCCGCTCCATGTACACGTACCTCTCCGCTCAATGTACAAGTACCTCTGCGCTCCATGTACAAGTACCTCTCCGCTCAATGTACAAGTACCTCTCCGCTCAATGTACAAGTGTCGACAGTACCTCTCCGCTCCATGTACAAGTACCTCTCTGCTCAATGTACAAGTGTCGACAGTACCTCTACGCTCAATGTACAAGTGTCGACAGTACCTCTCCGCTCTCATGTACAAGTACCTCTCCGATCCATGTACAAGTACATCTCCGCTCCATGTACAAGTACATCTCCGCTCAATGTACAAGTACCTCTCCGCTCCATGTACAAGTACCTCTCCGCTCCATGTACAAGTACCTCTCCGCTCCATGTACAAGTACCTCTCCGCTCCATGTACAAGTACCTCTCCGCTCAATGTACAAGTACCTCTCCGCTCCATGTACAAGTACCTCTCCGCTCCATGTACAAGTACCTCTCCGCTCCATGTACAAGTACCTCTCCGCTCAATGTACAAGTACCTCTCCGCTCCATGTACAAGTACCTCTCCGCTCCATGTACAAGTACCTCTCCGCTCCATGTACAAGTACCTCTCCGCTCAATGTACAAGTACCTCTCCGCTCCCTGTACAAGTACATCTCCGCTCCATGTACAAGTACCTCTCCGCTCCATGTACAAGTACCTCTCCGCTCAATGTACAAGTGTCGACAGTACCTCTCCGCTCCATGTACAAGTACCTCTCCGCTCCATGTACAAGTACATCTCCGCTCAATGTACAAGTACGTCTCCGCTCAATGTACAAGTACCTCTCCGCTCAATGTATAAGTACCTCTCCGCTCCATGTACAAGTACCTCTCCGCTCCATGTACAAGTACCTCTCCGCTCCATGTACAAGTACATCTCCGCTCAATGTACAAGTACCTCTCCGCTCCATGTACAAGTACCTCTCCGCTCCATGTACAAGTACCTCTCCGCTCCATGTACAAGTACCTCTCCGCTCCATGTACAAGTACCTCTCCGCTCAATGTACAAGTACCTCTCCGCTCCATGTACAAGTACCTCTCCGCTCAATGTACAAGTACCTCTCCGCTCCATGTACAAGTACCTCTCCGCTCCATGTACAAGTACCTCTCCGCTCCATGTACAAGTACCTCTCCGCTCAATGTCAAGTATCGACAGTACCTCTCCGCTCCATGTACAAGTACCTCTCCGCTGAATGTACAAGTGTCGACAGTACCTCTCCGCTCAATGTACAAGTACCTCTCCGCTCCATGTACAAGTACCTCTCCGCTCTCATGTACAAGTACCTCTCCGCTCCATGTACAAGTACCTCTCCGCTCAATGTACAAGTACCTCTCCGCTCCATGTACAAGTACCTCTCCGCTCAATGTACAAGTACATCTCCGCTCCATGTACAAGTACATCTCTGCTCCATGTACAAGTACCTCTCCGCTCAATGTACAAGTACATCTCCGCTCCATGTACAAGTACCTCTCCGCTCCATGTACAAGTACCTCTCCGGTCCATGTACAAGTACCTCTCCGCTCCATGTACAAGTACCTCTCCGCTCCATGTACAAGTACCTCTCCGCTCAATGTCAAGTGTCGACAGTACCTCTCCGCTCCATGTACAAATACCTCTCCGCTCTCATGTACAAGTACCTCTCCGCTCCATGTACAAGTACCTCTCCGCTCAATGTCAAGTGTCGACAGTACCTCTCCGCTCCATGTACAAATACCTCTCCGCTCCATGTACAAGTACCTCTCCGCTCTCATGTACAAGTACCTCTCCGCTCCATGTACAAGTAGCTCTCCGCTCAATGTACAAGTGTCGACAGTACCTTTCCGCTCCATGTACAAATACCTCTCCGCTCTCATGTACAAGTACCTCTCCGCTCCATGTACAAGTACCTCTCCGCTCAATGTACAAATACCTCTCCGCTCCATGTATAAGTACCTCTCCGCTCTATGTACAAGTACCTCTCCGCTCCATGTACAAGTACCTCTCCGCTCAATGTACAAATACCTCTCCGCTCCATGTACAAGTAGCTCTCCGCTGAATGTACAAGTGTCGACAGTACCTCTCCGCTCAATGTACAAGTACCTCTCCGCTCAATGTACAAATACCTCTCCGCTCCATGTACAAGTACCTCTCCGCTCAATGTCAAGTATCGACAGTACCTCTCCGCTCCATGTACAAGTACCTCTCCGCTGAATGTACAAGTGTCGACAGTACCTCTCCGCTCAATGTACAAGTACCTCTCCGCTCCATGTACAAGTACCTCTCCGCTCTCATGTACAAGTACCTCTCCGCTCCATGTACAAGTACCTCTCCGCTCAATGTACAAGTACCTCTGCGCTCCATGTACAAGTACCTCTCCGCTCAATGTACAAGTACCTCTCCGCTCAATGTACAAGTGTCGACAGTACCTCTCCGCTCCATGTACAAGTACCTCTCCGCTCAATGTACAAGTGTCGACAGTACCTCTACGCTCAATGTACAAGTGTCGACAGTACCTCTCCGCTCTCATGTACAAGTACCTCTCCGATCCATGTACAAGTACATCTCCGCTCCATGTACAAGTACATCTCCGCTCAATGTACAAGTACCTCTCCGCTCCATGTACAAGTACCTCTCCGCTCCATGTACAAGTACCTCTCCGCTCCATGTACAAGTACCTCTCCGCTCCATGTACAAGTACCTCTCCGCTCAATGTACAAGTACCTCTCCGCTCCATGTACAAGTACCTCTCCGCTCAATGTACAAGTACCTCTCTGCTCCATGTACAAGTACCTCTCCGCTCCATGTACAAGTACCTCTCCGCTCCATGTACAAGTACCTCTCCGCTCAATGTCAAGTATCGACAGTACCTCTCCGCTCCATGTACAAGTACCTCTCCGCTGAATGTACAAGTGTCGACAGTACCTCTCCGCTCAATGTACAAGTACCTCTCCGCTCCATGTACAAGTACCTCTCCGCTCTCATGTACAAGTACCTCTCCGCTCCATGTACAAGTACCTCTCCGCTCAATGTACAAGTACCTCTGCGCTCCATGTACAAGTACCTCTCCGCTCAATGTACAAGTACCTCTCCGCTCAATGTACAAGTGTCGACAGTACCTCTCCGCTCCATGTACAAGTACCTCTCCGCTCAATGTACAAGTGTCGACAGTACCTCTACGCTCAATGTACAAGTGTCGACAGTACCTCTCCGCTCTCATGTACAAGTACCTCTCCGATCCATGTACAAGTACATCTCCGCTCCATGTACAAGTACATCTCCGCTCAATGTACAAGTACCTCTCCGCTCCATGTACAAGTACCTCTCCGCTCCATGTACAAGTACCTCTCCGCTCCATGTACAAGTACCTCTCCGCTCCATGTACAAGTACCTCTCCGCTCAATGTACAAGTACCTCTCCGCTCCATGTACAAGTACCTCTCCGCTCCATGTACAAGTACCTCTCCGCTCCATGTACAAGTACCTCTCCGCTCAATGTACAAGTACCTCTCCGCTCCATGTACAAGTACCTCTCCGCTCCATGTACAAGTACCTCTCCGCTCCATGTACAAGTACCTCTCCGCTCAATGTACAAGTACCTCTCCGCTCCCTGTACAAGTACATCTCCGCTCCATGTACAAGTACCTCTCCGCTCCATGTACAAGTACCTCTCCGCTCAATGTACAAGTGTCGACAGTACCTCTCCGCTCCATGTACAAGTACCTCTCCGCTCCATGTACAAGTACCTCTCCGCTCAATGTACAAGTGTCGACAGTACCTCTCCGCTCCATCTACAAGTACCTCTCCGCTCAATGTACAAGTACCTCTCCGCTGAATGTACAAGTACCTCTCCGCTCCATGTACAAGTACCTCTCCGCTCCATGTACAAATACCTCTCCGCTCCATGTACAAGTACCTCTCCGCTCCATGTACAAGCACCTCTCCGCTACATGTACAAGTACCTCTCCGCTCCATGTACAAGTACCTCTCCGCTCCATGTACAAGTACCTCTCCGCTCAATGTACAAGTACCTCTCCGCTCCATGTACAAATACCTCTCCGCTCCATGTACAAATACCTCTCCGCTCCATGTACAAGTACCTCTCCGCTCCATGTACCAGTACCTCTCCGCTCAATGTACAAGTACATCTCCGCTCAATGTACAAGTACATCTCCGCTCAATGTACAAGTACGTCTCCGCTCAATGTACAAGTACCTCTCCGCTCAATGTACAAGTACCTCTCCGCTCCATGTACAAGTACCTCTCCGCTCAATGTACAAGTACATCTTCGCTCCATGTACCAGTACCTCTCCGCTCAATGTACAAGTACCTCTCCGCTCAATGTACAAGTACATCTCCGCTCCATGTACAAGTACGTCTCCGCTCAATGTATAAGTACCTCTCCGCTCCATGTACAAGTACCTCTCCGCTCCATGTACAAGTACATCTCCGCTCCATGTACAAGTACCTCTCCGCTCAATGTACAAGTACATCTGCGCTCAATGTCAAGTATCGACAGTACCTCTCCGCTCCATGTACAAGTACCTCTCCGCTGAATGTACAAGTGTCGACAGTACCTCTCCGCTCAATGTACAAGTACCTCTCCGCTCCATGTACAAGTACCTCTCCGCTCAATGTACAAGTACATCTCCGCTCAATGTACAAGTACATCTCCGCTCAATGTACAAGTACGTCTCCGCTCAATGTACAAGTACCTCTCCGCTCAATGTACAAGTACCTCTCCGCTCCATGTACAAGTACCTCTCCGCTCAATGTACAAGTACATCTTCGCTCCATGTACCAGTACCTCTCCGCTCAATGTACAAGTACCTCTCCGCTCAATGTACAAGTACATCTCCGCTCCATGTACAAGTACGTCTCCGCTCAATGTATAAGTACCTCTCCGCTCCATGTACAAGTACCTCTCCGCTCCATGTACAAGTACATCTCCGCTCCATGTACAAGTACCTCTCCGCTCCATGTACAAGTACCTCTCCGCTCAATGTCAAGTATCGACAGTACCTCTCCGCTCCATGTACAAGTACCTCTCCGCTGAATGTACAAGTGTCGACAGTACCTCTCCGCTCAATGTACAAGTACCTCTCCGCTCCATGTACAAGTACCTCTCCGCTCTCATGTACAAGTACCTCTCCGCTCCATGTACAAGTACCTCTCCGCTCAATGTACAAGTACATCTCCGCTCCATGTACCAGTACCTCTCCGCTCAATGTACAAGTACATCTCCACTCCATGTACAAGTACCTCTCCGCTCAATGTACAAGTACATCTCCGCTCCATGTACAAGTACATCTCCACTCCATGTACAAGTACCTCTCCGCTCAATGTACAAGTACATCTCCGCTCCATGTACCAGTACCTCTCCGCTCAATGTACAAGTACATCTCCACTCCATGTACAAGTACCTCTCCGCTCAATGTACAAGTACATCTCCGCTCCATGTACCAGTACCTCTCCGCTCAATGTACAAGTACATCTCCACTCCATGTACAAGTACCTCTCCGCTCAATGTACAAGTACATCTCCGCTCCATGTACCAGTACCTCTCCGCTCAATGTACAAGTACATCTCCGCTCCATGTACAAGTACCTCTCCGCTCAATGTACAAGTACCTCTCCGCTCAATGTACAAGTACATCTCCGCTCCATGTACCAGTACCTCTCCGCTCAATGTACAAGTACATCTGCGCTCCATGTAGGGCTGGGTATCGTTCAAAATTTTTCGATATCGATACCGTTTCGATACTTGGATTTCGATACCGGTTCCTGAACGATACTTTTTTCGATACCAATTTTTAGAAAAATCCATTTTAACAAAAATAAAACTGCATTACACATTGAAATTATTTTACAAATCTTTAGTTTCCCCCCATCTTAAGTTTTACAGCAGAAAAAAATAAAACCTACTGTATTTAACATAACTTTAAGTTCTCTAAACGTATTGCCGTCCCTACAAAAAATATTGGAGTACTACAAAGGAAAGAAATGTAGCTAAAACAAATAAATCAGTGGAATAGTTTTCAGTGCAAAACAGAGAGTTGCAAATCAGGGTTTAATGCTCACTGATGCAACAGAACTCTATTCTTGTACAAACTGATGAGATGGCTCCACTTCATGCATGGAAGACTAGTTGAGCATTGACTAGCCTATCAATATAGCCTTATATGCCACAAAGTGAATCGCATTTATATTCAACAAACTATCATGACATCAGCGTTTGTTAACGAGTTGCTAAAATTACATGGGCGATAACTGCCCGCTTGCACATAACGCTAATTAATTAAACATTAACGCTAGCGTTGCAGATCAGTGTGCTCACTGCTGCAACAGAACGTCATTCTTGTCAAATCTGACGAGACAGCTCAACTTCACTGACTAGCCAATCAATATAAATGAATCGCATTTACATTCAACAAACTATCATGACATCAGCGTTTGTTAACGAGTTGCTAAAAATACACAATGCCCGCTTGCGCATAACGTTACGGCGGCAATTAATTAAACGATCTAATGCTACAACTCACAGCCAGATGCATGGATTTGTCAGACTGAGGGATCTGATAACCGCTAACTTGCGGTAAGCTGAGCTGACCCACCTCTCAATTATTTCTCTTGTCTGTGGAAACCAGTCCGTGTTGTTTCTGTTTCTTTTCCTGCTTTTCATCATCTTCGCCATATGGTAATCCAGGATAGGAGTAGCTTGAGTGGCTAACTTCTTGTATACTATCCGCACCGCACGCCTGGCTCACAGTCACAACAAACACACCGGCTAAAGTGGGCGTAACGTTTCCTGCATGCCTCTACATGACAGCCAATCACCAGCCGTATTAGAGCGCGGCATGCAAGCATGTCGCATGCTTATAGGCTCAATGACGCTGTTTTGTTTTGGTATCGAAAATTGGTATCGATTGACAAGGGAGGCTTCGATACCCCTTAGTATCGATGTTTCCATTTCGGTGCCAAGTAAGTATCGAAACTCGATACCCAGCCCTAGCTCCATGTACAAGTACCTCTCCGCTCAATGTACAAGTACCTCTCCGCTCAATGTACAAGTACCTCTCCGCTCCATGTACAAGTACCTCTCCGCTCCATGTACAAGTACCTCTCCGCTCCATGTACAAGTACCTCTCCGCTCCATGTACAAGTACATCTCTGCTCCATGTACAAGTACCTCTCCGCTCAATGTACAAGTACATCTCCGCTCCATGTACAAGTACCTCTCCGCTCCATGTACAAGTACATCTCCGCTCCATGTACAAGTACCTCTCCGCTCCATGTACAAGTACCTCTCCGCTCAATGTACAAGTACCTCTCCGCTCTCATGTACAAGTACCTCTCCGCTCCATGTACAAGTACCTCTCCGCTCAATGTACAAGTACCTCTGCGCTCCATGTACAAGTACCTCTCCGCTCAATGTACAAGTACCTCTCCGCTCAATGTACAAGTGTCGACAGTACCTCTCCGCTCCATGTACAAGTACCTCTCCGCTCAATGTACAAGTGTCGACAGTACCTCTACGCTCAATGTACAAGTGTCGACAGTACCTCTCCGCTCTCATGTACAAGTACCTCTCCGATCCATGTACAAGTACATCTCCGCTCCATGTACAAGTACATCTCTGCTCAATGTACAAGTACCTCTCCGCTCCATGTACAAGTACCTCTCCGCTCCATGTACAAGTACCTCTCCGCTCCATGTACAAGTACCTCTCCGCTCCATGTACAAGTACCTCTCCGCTCAATGTACAAGTACCTCTCCGCTCCATGTACAAGTACCTCTCCGCTCAATGTACAAGTACCTCTCCGCTCCATGTACAAGTACCTCTCCGCTCCATGTACAAGTACCTCTCCGCTCCATGTACAAGTACCTCTCCGCTCAATGTCAAGTATCGACAGTACCTCTCCGCTCCATGTACAAGTACCTCTCCGCTGAATGTACAAGTGTCGACAGTACCTCTCCGCTCAATGTACAAGTACCTCTCCGCTCCATGTACAAGTACCTCTCCGCTCTCATGTACAAGTACCTCTCCGCTCCATGTACACGTACCTCTCCGCTCAATGTACAAGTACCTCTGCGCTCCATGTACAAGTACCTCTCCGCTCAATGTACAAGTACCTCTCCGCTCAATGTACAAGTGTCGACAGTACCTCTCCGCTCCATGTACAAGTACCTCTCTGCTCAATGTACAAGTGTCGACAGTACCTCTACGCTCAATGTACAAGTGTCGACAGTACCTCTCCGCTCTCATGTACAAGTACCTCTCCGATCCATGTACAAGTACATCTCCGCTCCATGTACAAGTACATCTCCGCTCAATGTACAAGTACCTCTCCGCTCCATGTACAAGTACCTCTCCGCTCCATGTACAAGTACCTCTCCGCTCCATGTACAAGTACCTCTCCGCTCCATGTACAAGTACCTCTCCGCTCAATGTACAAGTACCTCTCCGCTCCATGTACAAGTACCTCTCCGCTCCATGTACAAGTACCTCTCCGCTCCATGTACAAGTACCTCTCCGCTCAATGTACAAGTACCTCTCCGCTCCATGTACAAGTACCTCTCCGCTCCATGTACAAGTACCTCTCCGCTCCATGTACAAGTACCTCTCCGCTCAATGTACAAGTACCTCTCCGCTCCCTGTACAAGTACATCTCCGCTCCATGTACAAGTACCTCTCCGCTCCATGTACAAGTACCTCTCCGCTCAATGTACAAGTGTCGACAGTACCTCTCCGCTCCATGTACAAGTACCTCTCCGCTCCATGTACAAGTACCTCTCCGCTCAATGTACAAGTGTCGACAGTACCTCTCCGCTCCATCTACAAGTACCTCTCCGCTCAATGTACAAGTACCTCTCCGCTGAATGTACAAGTACCTCTCCGCTCCATGTACAAGTACCTCTCCGCTCCATGTACAAATACCTCTCCGCTCCATGTACAAGTACCTCTCCGCTCCATGTACAAGCACCTCTCCGCTACATGTACAAGTACCTCTCCGCTCCATGTACAAGTACCTCTCCGCTCCATGTACAAGTACCTCTCCGCTCAATGTACAAGTACCTCTCCGCTCCATGTACAAATACCTCTCCGCTCCATGTACAAATACCTCTCCGCTCCATGTACAAGTACCTCTCCGCTCCATGTACCAGTACCTCTCCGCTCAATGTACAAGTACATCTCCGCTCAATGTACAAGTACATCTCCGCTCAATGTACAAGTACGTCTCCGCTCAATGTACAAGTACCTCTCCGCTCAATGTATAAGTACCTCTCCGCTCCATGTACAAGTACCTCTCCGCTCCATGTACAAGTACCTCTCCGCTCCATGTACAAGTACATCTCCGCTCAATGTACAAGTACCTCTCCGCTCCATGTACAAGTACCTCTCCGCTCCATGTACAAGTACCTCTCCGCTCCATGTACAAGTACCTCTCCGCTCCATGTACAAGTACCTCTCCGCTCAATGTACAAGTACCTCTCCGCTCCATGTACAAGTACCTCTCCGCTCAATGTACAAGTACCTCTCCGCTCCATGTACAAGTACCTCTCCGCTCCATGTACAAGTACCTCTCCGCTCCATGTACAAGTACCTCTCCGCTCAATGTCAAGTATCGACAGTACCTCTCCGCTCCATGTACAAGTACCTCTCCGCTGAATGTACAAGTGTCGACAGTACCTCTCCGCTCAATGTACAAGTACCTCTCCGCTCCATGTACAAGTACCTCTCCGCTCTCATGTACAAGTACCTCTCCGCTCCATGTACAAGTACCTCTCCGCTCAATGTACAAGTACCTCTGCGCTCCATGTACAAGTACCTCTCCGCTCAATGTACAAGTACCTCTCCGCTCAATGTACAAGTGTCGACAGTACCTCTCCGCTCCATGTACAAGTACCTCTCCGCTCAATGTACAAGTGTCGACAGTACCTCTACGCTCAATGTACAAGTGTCGACAGTACCTCTCCGCTCTCATGTACAAGTACCTCTCCGATCCATGTACAAGTACATCTCCGCTCCATGTACAAGTACATCTCCGCTCAATGTACAAGTACCTCTCCGCTCCATGTAGAAGTACCTCTCCGCTCCATGCACAAGTACATCTCTGCTCCATGTACAAGTACCTCTCCGCTCAATGTACAAGTACATCTCCGCTCCATGTACAAGTACCTCTCCGCTCCATGTACAAGTACATCTCCGCTCCATGTACAAGTACCTCTCCGCTCCATGTACAAGTACCTCTCCGCTCAATGTACAAGTACATCTCCGCTCCATGTACAAGTACCTCTCCGCTCCATGTACAAGTACCTCTCCGCTCCATGTACAAGTACCTCTCCGCTCAATGTCAAGTATCGACAGTACCTCTCCGCTCCATGTACAAGTACCTCTCCGCTGAATGTACAAGTGTCGACAGTACCTCTCCGCTCAATGTACAAGTACCTCTCCGCTCCATGTACAAGTACCTCTCCGCTCTCATGTACAAGTACCTCTCCGCTCCATGTACAAGTACCTCTCCGCTCAATGTACAAGTACATCTCCGCTCCATGTACCAGTACCTCTCCGCTCAATGTACAAGTACATCTCCACTCCATGTACAAGTACCTCTCCGCTCAATGTACAAGTACATCTCCGCTCCATGTACAAGTACATCTCCACTCCATGTACAAGTACCTCTCCGCTCAATGTACAAGTACATCTCCGCTCCATGTACCAGTACCTCTCCGCTCAATGTACAAGTACATCTCCACTCCATGTACAAGTACCTCTCCGCTCAATGTACAAGTACATCTCCGCTCCATGTACCAGTACCTCTCCGCTCAATGTACAAGTACATCTCCACTCCATGTACAAGTACCTCTCCGCTCAATGTACAAGTACATCTCCGCTCCATGTACCAGTACCTCTCCGCTCAATGTACAAGTACATCTCCGCTCCATGTACAAGTACCTCTCCGCTCAATGTACAAGTACCTCTCCGCTCAATGTACAAGTACATCTCCGCTCCATGTACCAGTACCTCTCCGCTCAATGTACAAGTACATCTGCGCTCCATGTAGGGCTGGGTATCGTTCAAAATTTTTCGATATCGATACCGTTTCGATACTTGGATTTCGATACCGGTTCCTGAACGATACTTTTTTCGATACCAATTTTTAGAAAAATCCATTTTAACAAAAATAAAACTGCATTACACATTGAAATTATTTTACAAATCTTTAGTTTCCCCCCATCTTAAGTTTTACAGCAGAAAAAAATAAAACCTACTGTATTTAACATAACTTTAAGTTCTCTAAACGTATTGCCGTCCCTACAAAAAATATTGGAGTACTACAAAGGAAAGAAATGTAGCTAAAACAAATAAATCAGTGGAATAGTTTTCAGTGCAAAACAGAGAGTTGCAAATCAGGGTTTAATGCTCACTGATGCAACAGAACTCTATTCTTGTACAAACTGATGAGATGGCTCCACTTCATGCATGGAAGACTAGTTGAGCATTGACTAGCCTATCAATATAGCCTTATATGCCACAAAGTGAATCGCATTTATATTCAACAAACTATCATGACATCAGCGTTTGTTAACGAGTTGCTAAAAATACATGGGCGATAACTGCCCGCTTGCACATAACGCTAATTAATTAAACATTAACGCTAGCGTTGCAGATCAGTGTGCTCACTGCTGCAACAGAACGTCATTCTTGTCAAATCTGACGAGACAGCTCAACTTCACTGACTAGCCAATCAATATAAATGAATCGCATTTACATTCAACAAACTATCATGACATCAGCGTTTGTTAACGAGTTGCTAAAAATACACAATGCCCGCTTGCGCATAACGTTACGGCGGCAATTAATTAAACGATCTAATGCTACAACTCACAGCCAGATGCATGGATTTGTCAGACTGAGGGATCTGATAACCGCTAACTTGCGGTAAGCTGAGCTGACCCACCTCTCAATTATTTCTCTTGTCTGTGGAAACCAGTCCGTGTTGTTTCTGTTTCTTTTCCTGCTTTTCATCATCTTCGCCATATGGTAATCCAGGATAGGAGTAGCTTGAGTGGCTAACTTCTTGTATACTATCCGCACCGCACGCCTGGCTCACAGTCACAACAAACACACCGGCTAAAGTGGGCGTAACGTTTCCTGCATGCCTCTACATGACAGCCAATCACCAGCCGTATTAGAGCGCGGCGTGCAAGCATGTCGCATGCTTATAGGCTCAATGACGCTGTTTTGTTTTGGTATCGAAAATTGGTATCGATTGACAAGGGAGGCTTCGATACCCCTTAGTATCGATGTTTCCATTTCGGTGCCAAGTAAGTATCGAAACTCGATACCCAGCCCTAGCTCCATGTACAAGTACCTCTCCGCTCAATGTACAAGTACCTCTCCGCTCAATGTACAAGTACCTCTCCGCTCCATGTACAAGTACCTCTCCGCTCCATGTACAAGTACCTCTCCGCTCCATGTACAAGTACCTCTCCGCTCCATGTACAAGTACATCTCTGCTCCATGTACAAGTACCTCTCCGCTCAATGTACAAGTACATCTCCGCTCCATGTACAAGTACCTCTCCGCTCCATGTACAAGTACATCTCCGCTCCATGTACAAGTACCTCTCCGCTCCATGTACAAGTACCTCTCCGCTCAATGTACAAGTACATCTCCGCTCCATGTACAAGTACATCTCTGCTCCATGTACAAGTACCTCTCCGCTCAATGTACAAGTACATCTCCGCTCCATGTACAAGTACCTCTCCGCTCCATGTACAAGTACCTCTCCGCTCCATGTACAAGTACCTCTCCGCTCCATGTACAAGTACCTCTCCGCTCCATGTACAAGTACCTCTCCGCTCAATGTCAAGTGTCGACAGTACCTCTCCGCTCCATGTACAAATACCTCTCCGCTCTCATGTACAAGTACCTCTCCGCTCCATGTACAAGTACCTCTCCGCTCAATGTCAAGTGTCGACAGTACCTCTCCGCTCCATGTACAAATACCTCTCCGCTCCATGTACAAGTACCTCTCCGCTCTCATGTACAAGTACCTCTCCGCTCCATGTACAAGTAGCTCTCCGCTCAATGTACAAGTGTCGACAGTACCTTTCCGCTCCATGTACAAATACCTCTCCGCTCTCATGTACAAGTACCTCTCCGCTCCATGTACAAGTACCTCTCCGCTCAATGTACAAATACCTCTCCGCTCCATGTATAAGTACCTCTCCGCTCTATGTACAAGTACCTCTCCGCTCCATGTACAAGTACCTCTCCGCTCAATGTACAAATACCTCTCCGCTCCATGTACAAGTAGCTCTCCGCTGAATGTACAAGTGTCGACAGTACCTCTCCGCTCAATGTACAAGTACCTCTCCGCTCAATGTACAAATACCTCTCCGCTCCATGTACAAGTACCTCTCCGCTCAATGTCAAGTATCGACAGTACCTCTCCGCTCCATGTACAAGTACCTCTCCGCTGAATGTACAAGTGTCGACAGTACCTCTCCGCTCAATGTACAAGTACCTCTCCGCTCCATGTACAAGTACCTCTCCGCTCTCATGTACAAGTACCTCTCCGCTCCATGTACAAGTACCTCTCCGCTCAATGTACAAGTACCTCTGCGCTCCATGTACAAGTACCTCTCCGCTCAATGTACAAGTACCTCTCCGCTCAATGTACAAGTGTCGACAGTACCTCTCCGCTCCATGTACAAGTACCTCTCCGCTCAATGTACAAGTGTCGACAGTACCTCTACGCTCAATGTACAAGTGTCGACAGTACCTCTCCGCTCTCATGTACAAGTACCTCTCCGATCCATGTACAAGTACATCTCCGCTCCATGTACAAGTACATCTCCGCTCAATGTACAAGTACCTCTCCGCTCCATGTACAAGTACCTCTCCGCTCCATGTACAAGTACCTCTCCGCTCCATGTACAAGTACCTCTCCGCTCCATGTACAAGTACCTCTCCGCTCAATGTACAAGTACCTCTCCGCTCCATGTACAAGTACCTCTCCGCTCAATGTACAAGTACCTCTCCGCTCCATGTACAAGTACCTCTCCGCTCCATGTACAAGTACCTCTCCGCTCCATGTACAAGTACCTCTCCGCTCAATGTCAAGTATCGACAGTACCTCTCCGCTCCATGTACAAGTACCTCTCCGCTGAATGTACAAGTGTCGACAGTACCTCTCCGCTCAATGTACAAGTACCTCTCCGCTCCATGTACAAGTACCTCTCCGCTCTCATGTACAAGTACCTCTCCGCTCCATGTACAAGTACCTCTCCGCTCAATGTACAAGTACCTCTGCGCTCCATGTACAAGTACCTCTCCGCTCAATGTACAAGTACCTCTCCGCTCAATGTACAAGTGTCGACAGTACCTCTCCGCTCCATGTACAAGTACCTCTCCGCTCAATGTACAAGTGTCGACAGTACCTCTACGCTCAATGTACAAGTGTCGACAGTACCTCTCCGCTCTCATGTACAAGTACCTCTCCGATCCATGTACAAGTACATCTCCGCTCCATGTACAAGTACATCTCCGCTCAATGTACAAGTACCTCTCCGCTCCATGTACAAGTACCTCTCCGCTCCATGTACAAGTACATCTCTGCTCCATGTACAAGTACCTCTCCGCTCAATGTACAAGTACATCTCCGCTCCATGTACAAGTACCTCTCCGCTCCATGTACAAGTACATCTCCGCTCCATGTACAAGTACCTCTCCGCTCCATGTACAAGTACCTCTCCGCTCAATGTACAAGTACATCTCCGCTCCATGTACAAGTACATCTCCGCTCAATGTACAAGTACATCTCCGCTCCATGTACCAGTACCTCTCCGCTCAATGTACAAGTACCTCTCTGCTCAATGTACAAGTACATCTCCGCTCCATGTACAAGTACGTCTCCGCTCAATGTATAAGTACCTCTCCGCTCCATGTACAAGTACCTCTCCGCTCCATGTACAAGTACATCTCCGCTCCATGTACAAGTACATCTCCGCTCCATGTACAAGTACCTCTCCGCTCCATGTACAAGTACCTCTCCGCTCCATGTACAAGTACATCTCCGCTCCATGTACAAGTACCTCTCCGCTCAATGTACAAGTACATCTCCGCTCCATGTACAAGTACATCTCCACTCCATGTACAAGTACCTCTCCGCTCAATGTACAAGTACATCTCCGCTCCATGTACCAGTACCTCTCCGCTCAATGTACAAGTACATCTCCACTCCATGTACAAGTACCTCTCCGCTCAATGTACAAGTACATCTCCGCTCCATGTACCAGTACCTCTCCGCTCAATGTACAAGTACATCTCCACTCCATGTACCAGTACCTCTCCGCTCAATGTACAAGTACATCTCCGCTCCATGTACAAGTACCTCTCCGCTCAATGTACAAGTACCTCTCCGCTCAATGTACAAGTACATCTCCGCTCCATGTACCAGTACCTCTCCGCTCAATGTACAAGTACCTCTCCGCTCCATGTACAAGTACATCTCTGCTCCATGTACAAGTACCTCTCCGCTCAATGTACAAGTACATCTCCGCTCCATGTACAAGTACCTCTCCGCTCCATGTACAAGTACATCTCCGCTCCATGTACAAGTACCTCTCCGCTCCATGTACAAGTACCTCTCCGCTCAATGTACAAGTACATCTCCGCTCCATGTACAAGTACATCTCTGCTCCATGTACAAGTACCTCTCCGCTCAATGTACAAGTACATCTCCGCTCCATGTACAAGTACCTCTCCGCTCCATGTACAAGTACCTCTCCGCTCCATGTACAAGTACCTCTCCGCTCCATGTACAAGTACCTCTCCGCTCCATGTACAAGTACCTCTCCGCTCAATGTCAAGTGTCGACAGTACCTCTCCGCTCCATGTACAAATACCTCTCCGCTCTCATGTACAAGTACCTCTCCGCTCCATGTACAAGTACCTCTCCGCTCAATGTCAAGTGTCGACAGTACCTCTCCGCTCCATGTACAAATACCTCTCCGCTCCATGTACAAGTACCTCTCCGCTCTCATGTACAAGTACCTCTCCGCTCCATGTACAAGTAGCTCTCCGCTCAATGTACAAGTGTCGACAGTACATTTCCGCTCCATGTACAAATACCTCTCCGCTCTCATGTACAAGTACCTCTCCGCTCCATGTACAAGTACCTCTCCGCTCAATGTACAAATACCTCTCCGCTCCATGTATAAGTACCTCTCCGCTCTATGTACAAGTACCTCTCCGCTCCATGTACAAGTACCTCTCCGCTCAATGTACAAATACCTCTCCGCTCCATGTACAAGTAGCTCTCCGCTGAATGTACAAGTGTCGACAGTACCTCTCCGCTCAATGTACAAGTACCTCTCCGCTCAATGTACAAATACCTCTCCGCTCCATGTACAAGTACCTCTCCGCTCAATGTCAAGTATCGACAGTACCTCTCCGCTGAATGTACAAGTGTCGACAGTACCTCTCCGCTCAATGTACAAGTACCTCTCCGCTCCATGTACAAGTACCTCTCCGCTCTCATGTACAAGTACCTCTCCGCTCCATGTACAAGTACCTCTCCGCTCAATGTACAAGTACCTCTGCGCTCCATGTACAAGTACCTCTCCGCTCAATGTACAAGTACCTCTCCGCTCAATGTACAAGTGTCGACAGTACCTCTCCGCTCCATGTACAAGTACCTCTCCGCTCAATGTACAAGTGTCGACAGTACCTCTACGCTCAATGTACAAGTGTCGACAGTACCTCTCCGCTCTCATGTACAAGTACCTCTCCGATCCATGTACAAGTACATCTCCGCTCCATGTACAAGTACATCTCCGCTCAATGTACAAGTACCTCTCCGCTCCATGTACAAGTACCTCTCCGCTCCATGTACAAGTACCTCTCCGCTCCATGTACAAGTACCTCTCCGCTCCATGTACAAGTACCTCTCCGCTCAATGTACAAGTACCTCTCCGCTCCATGTACAAGTACCTCTCCGCTCAATGTACAAGTACCTCTCCGCTCCATGTACAAGTACCTCTCCGCTCCATGTACAAGTACCTCTCCGCTCCATGTACAAGTACCTCTCCGCTCAATGTCAAGTATCGACAGTACCTCTCCGCTCCATGTACAAGTACCTCTCCGCTGAATGTACAAGTGTCGACAGTACCTCTCCGCTCAATGTACAAGTACCTCTCCGCTCCATGTACAAGTACCTCTCCGCTCTCATGTACAAGTACCTCTCCGCTCCATGTACAAGTACCTCTCCGCTCAATGTACAAGTACCTCTGCGCTCCATGTACAAGTACCTCTCCGCTCAATGTACAAGTACCTCTCCGCTCAATGTACAAGTGTCGACAGTACCTCTCCGCTCCATGTACAAGTACCTCTCCGCTCAATGTACAAGTGTCGACAGTACCTCTACGCTCAATGTACAAGTGTCGACAGTACCTCTCCGCTCTCATGTACAAGTACCTCTCCGATCCATGTACAAGTACATCTCCGCTCCATGTACAAGTACATCTCTGCTCAATGTACAAGTACCTCTCCGCTCCATGTACAAGTACCTCTCCGCTCCATGTACAAGTACATCTCTGCTCCATGTACAAGTACCTCTCCGCTCAATGTACAAGTACATCTCCGCTCCATGTACAAGTACCTCTCCGCTCCATGTACAAGTACATCTCCGCTCCATGTACAAGTACCTCTCCGCTCCATGTACAAGTACCTCTCCGCTCAATGTACAAGTACATCTCCGCTCCATGTACAAGTACCTCTCCGCTCCATGTACAAGTACCTCTCCGCTCCATGTACAAGTACCTCTCCGCTCCATGTACAAGTACCTCTCCGCTCCATGTACAAGTACCTCTCCGCTCAATGTCAAGTGTCGACAGTACCTCTCCGCTCCATGTACAAATACCTCTCCGCTCTCATGTACAAGTACCTCTCCGCTCCATGTACAAGTACCTATCCGCTCAATGTCAAGTGTCGACAGTACCTCTCCGCTCCATGTACAAATACCTCTCCGCTCCATGTACAAGTACCTCTCCGCTCTCATGTACAAGTACCTCTCCGCTCCATGTACAAGTAGCTCTCCGCTCAATGTACAAGTGTCGACAGTACCTTTCCGCTCCATGTACAAATACCTCTCCGCTCTCATGTACAAGTACCTCTCCGCTCCATGTACAAGTACCTCTCCGCTCTCATGTACAAGTACCTCTCCGCTCCATGTACAAGTACCTCTCCGCTCAATGTACAAGTACCTCTGCGCTCCATGTACAAGTACCTCTCCGCTCAATGTACAAGTACCTCTCCGCTCAATGTACAAGTGTCGACAGTACCTCTCCGCTCCATGTACAAGTACCTCTCCGCTCAATGTACAAGTGTCGACAGTACCTCTACGCTCAATGTACAAGTGTCGACAGTACCTCTCCGCTCTCATGTACAAGTACCTCTCCGATCCATGTACAAGTACATCTCCGCTCCATGTACAAGTACATCTCCGCTCAATGTACAAGTACCTCTCCGCTCCATGTACAAGTACCTCTCCGCTCCATGCACAAGTACATCTCTGCTCCATGTACAAGTACCTCTCCGCTCAATGTACAAGTACATCTCCGCTCCATGTACAAGTACCTCTCCGCTCCATGTACAAGTACATCTCCGCTCCATGTACAAGTACCTCTCCGCTCCATGTACAAGTACCTCTCCGCTCAATGTACAAGTACATCTCCGCTCCATGTACAAGTACCTCTCCGCTCCATGTACAAGTACCTCTCCGCTCCATGTACAAGTACCTCTCCGCTCAATGTCAAGTATCGACAGTACCTCTCCGCTCCATGTACAAGTACCTCTCCGCTGAATGTACAAGTGTCGACAGTACCTCTCCGCTCAATGTACAAGTACCTCTCCGCTCCATGTACAAGTACCTCTCCGCTCTCATGTACAAGTACCTCTCCGCTCCATGTACAAGTACCTCTCCGCTCAATGTACAAGTACCTCTGCGCTCCATGTACAAGTACCTCTCCGCTCAATGTACAAGTACCTCTCCGCTCAATGTACAAGTGTCGACAGTACCTCTCCGCTCCATGTACAAGTACCTCTCCGCTCAATGTACAAGTGTCGACAGTACCTCTACGCTCAATGTACAAGTGTCGACAGTACCTCTCCGCTCTCATGTACAAGTACCTCTCCGATCCATGTACAAGTACATCTCCGCTCCATGTACAAGTACATCTCCGCTCAATGTACAAGTACCTCTCCGCTCCATGTACAAGTACCTCTCCGCTCCATGTACAAGTACATCTCTGCTCCATGTACAAGTACCTCTCCGCTCAATGTACAAGTACATCTCCGCTCCATGTACAAGTACCTCTCCGCTCCATGTACAAGTACCTCTCCGCTCCATGTACAAATACCTCTCCGCTCCATGTACAAGTACCTCTCCGCTCTCATGTACAAGTACCTCTCCGCTCCATGTACAAGTAGCTCTCCGCTCAATGTACAAGTGTCGACAGTACCTTTCCGCTCCATGTACAAATACCTCTCCGCTCTCATGTACAAGTACCTCTCCGCTCCATGTACAAGTACCTCTCCGCTCAATGTACAAATACCTCTCCGCTCCATGTATAAGTACCTCTCCGCTCTATGTACAAGTACCTCTCCGCTCCATGTACAAGTACCTCTCCGCTCAATGTACAAATACCTCTCCGCTCCATGTACAAGTAGCTCTCCGCTGAATGTACAAGTGTCGACAGTACCTCTCCGCTCAATGTACAAGTACCTCTCCGCTCAATGTACAAATACCTCTCCGCTCCATGTACAAGTACCTCTCCGCTCAATGTCAAGTATCGACAGTACCTCTCCGCTCCATGTACAAGTACCTCTCCGCTGAATGTACAAGTGTCGACAGTACCTCTCCGCTCAATGTACAAGTACCTCTCCGCTCCATGTACAAGTACCTCTCCGCTCTCATGTACAAGTACCTCTCCGCTCCATGTACAAGTACCTCTCCGCTCAATGTACAAGTACCTCTGCGCTCCATGTACAAGTACCTCTCCGCTCAATGTACAAGTACCTCTCCGCTCAATGTACAAGTGTCGACAGTACCTCTCCGCTCCATGTACAAGTACCTCTCCGCTCAATGTACAAGTGTCGACAGTACCTCTACGCTCAATGTACAAGTGTCGACAGTACCTCTCCGCTCTCATGTACAAGTACCTCTCCGATCCATGTACAAGTACATCTCCGCTCCATGTACAAGTACATCTCCGCTCCATGTACAAGTACCTCTCCGCTCCATGTACAAGTACCTCTCCGCTCCATGTACAAGTACCTCTCCGCTCCATGTACAAGTACATCTCCGCTCAATGTACAAGTACCTCTCCGCTCCATGTACAAGTACCTCTCCGCTCAATGTACAAGTACCTCTCCGCTCCATGTACAAGTACCTCTCCGCTCCATGTACAAGTACCTCTCCGCTCCATGTACAAGTACCTCTCCGCTCAATGTCAAGTATCGACAGTACCTCTCCGCTCCATGTACAAGTACCTCTCCGCTGAATGTACAAGTGTCGACAGTACCTCTCCGCTCAATGTACAAGTACCTCTCCGCTCCATGTACAAGTACCTCTCCGCTCTCATGTACAAGTACCTCTCCGCTCCATGTACAAGTACCTCTCCGCTCAATGTACAAGTACCTCTGCGCTCCATGTACAAGTACCTCTCCGCTCAATGTACAAGTACCTCTCCGCTCAATGTACAAGTGTCGACAGTACCTCTCCGCTCCATGTACAAGTACCTCTCCGCTCAATGTACAAGTGTCGACAGTACCTCTACGCTCAATGTACAAGTGTCGACAGTACCTCTCCGCTCTCATGTACAAGTACCTCTCCGATCCATGTACAAGTACATCTCCGCTCCATGTACAAGTACATCTCCGCTCAATGTACAAGTACCTCTCCGCTCCATGTACAAGTACCTCTCCGCTCCATGCACAAGTACATCTCTGCTCCATGTACAAGTACCTCTCCGCTCAATGTACAAGTACATCTCCGCTCCATGTACAAGTACCTCTCCGCTCCATGTACAAGTACATCTCCGCTCCATGTACAAGTACCTCTCCGCTCCATGTACAAGTACCTCTCCGCTCAATGTACAAGTACATCTCCGCTCCATGTACAAGTACCTCTCCGCTCCATGTACAAGTACCTCTCCGCTCCATGTACAAGTACCTCTCCGCTCAATGTCAAGTATCGACAGTACCTCTCCGCTCCATGTACAAGTACCTCTCCGCTGAATGTACAAGTGTCGACAGTACCTCTCCGCTCAATGTACAAGTACCTCTCCGCTCCATGTACAAGTACCTCTCCGCTCTCATGTACAAGTACCTCTCCGCTCCATGTACAAGTACCTCTCCGCTCAATGTACAAGTACCTCTGCGCTCCATGTACAAGTACCTCTCCGCTCAATGTACAAGTACCTCTCCGCTCAATGTACAAGTGTCGACAGTACCTCTCCGCTCCATGTACAAGTACCTCTCCGCTCAATGTACAAGTGTCGACAGTACCTCTACGCTCAATGTACAAGTGTCGACAGTACCTCTCCGCTCTCATGTACAAGTACCTCTCCGATCCATGTACAAGTACATCTCCGCTCCATGTACAAGTACATATCCGCTCAATGTACAAGTACCTCTCCGCTCCATGTACAAGTACCTCTCCGCTCCATGTACAAGTACATCTCTGCTCCATGTACAAGTACCTCTCCGCTCAATGTACAAGTACATCTCCGCTCCATGTACAAGTACCTCTCCGCTCCATGTACAAGTACATCTCCGCTCCATGTACAAGTACCTCTCCGCTCCATGTACAAGTACCTCTCCGCTCAATGTACAAGTACATCTCCGCTCCATGTACAAGTACATCTCCGCTCAATGTACAAGTACATCTCCGCTCCATGTACCAGTACCTCTCCGCTCAATGTACAAGTACCTCTCCGCTCAATGTACAAGTACATCTCCGCTCCATGTACAAGTACGTCTCCGCTCAATGTATAAGTACCTCTGCGCTCCATGTACAAGTACCTCTCCGCTCAATGTACAAGTACCTCTCCGCTCAATGTACAAGTGTCGACAGTACCTCTCCGCTCCATGTACAAGTACCTCTCCGCTCAATGTACAAGTGTCGACAGTACCTCTACGCTCAATGTACAAGTGTCGACAGTACCTCTCCGCTCTCATGTACAAGTACCTCTCCGATCCATGTACAAGTACATCTCCGCTCCATGTACAAGTACATCTCCGCTCAATGTACAAGTACCTCTCCGCTCCATGTACAAGTACCTCTCCGCTCCATGTACAAGTACCTCTCCGCTCCATGTACAAGTACCTCTCCGCTCCATGTACAAGTACCTCTCCGCTCAATGTACAAGTACCTCTCCGCTCCATGTACAAGTACCTCTCCGCTCAATGTACAAGTACCTCTCCGCTCCATGTACAAGTACCTCTCCGCTCCATGTACAAGTACCTCTCCGCTCCATGTACAAGTACCTCTCCGCTCAATGTCAAGTATCGACAGTACCTCTCCGCTCCATGTACAAGTACCTCTCCGCTGAATGTACAAGTGTCGACAGTACCTCTCCGCTCAATGTACAAGTACCTCTCCGCTCCATGTACAAGTACCTCTCCGCTCTCATGTACAAGTACCTCTCCGCTCCATGTACAAGTACCTCTCCGCTCAATGTACAAGTACCTCTGCGCTCCATGTACAAGTACCTCTCCGCTCAATGTACAAGTACCTCTCCGCTCAATGTACAAGTGTCGACAGTACCTCTCCGCTCCATGTACAAGTACCTCTCCGCTCAATGTACAAGTGTCGACAGTACCTCTACGCTCAATGTACAAGTGTCGACAGTACCTCTCCGCTCTCATGTACAAGTACCTCTCCGATCCATGTACAAGTACATCTCCGCTCCATGTACAAGTACATCTCCGCTCAATGTACAAGTACCTCTCCGCTCCATGTACAAGTACCTCTCCGCTCCATGTACAAGTACATCTCTGCTCCATGTACAAGTACCTCTCCGCTCAATGTACAAGTACATCTCCGCTCCATGTACAAGTACCTCTCCGCTCCATGTACAAGTACATCTCCGCTCCATGTACAAGTACCTCTCCGCTCCATGTACAAGTACCTCTCCGCTCAATGTACAAGTACATCTCCGCTCCATGTACAAGTACATCTCCGCTCAATGTACAAGTACATCTCCGCTCCATGTACCAGTACCTCTCCGCTCAATGTACAAGTACCTCTCTGCTCAATGTACAAGTACATCTCCGCTCCATGTACAAGTACGTCTCCGCTCAATGTATAAGTACCTCTCCGCTCCATGTACAAGTACCTCTCCGCTCCATGTACAAGTACATCTCCGCTCCATGTACAAGTACATCTCCGCTCCATGTACAAGTACCTCTCCGCTCCATGTACAAGTACCTCTCCGCTCCATGTACAAGTACATCTCCGCTCCATGTACAAGTACCTCTCCGCTCAATGTACAAGTACATCTCCGCTCCATGTACAAGTACATCTCCACTCCATGTACAAGTACCTCTCCGCTCAATGTACAAGTACATCTCCGCTCCATGTACCAGTACCTCTCCGCTCAATGTACAAGTACATCTCCACTCCATGTACAAGTACCTCTCCGCTCAATGTACAAGTACATCTCCGCTCCATGTACCAGTACCTCTCCGCTCAATGTACAAGTACATCTCCACTCCATGTACCAGTACCTCTCCGCTCAATGTACAAGTACATCTCCGCTCCATGTACAAGTACCTCTCCGCTCAATGTACAAGTACCTCTCCGCTCAATGTACAAGTACATCTCCGCTCCATGTACCAGTACCTCTCCGCTCAATGTACAAGTACCTCTCCGCTCCATGTACAAGTACATCTCTGCTCCATGTACAAGTACCTCTCCGCTCAATGTACAAGTACATCTCCGCTCCATGTACAAGTACCTCTCCGCTCCATGTACAAGTACATCTCCGCTCCATGTACAAGTACCTCTCCGCTCCATGTACAAGTACCTCTCCGCTCAATGTACAAGTACATCTCCGCTCCATGTACAAGTACATCTCTGCTCCATGTACAAGTACCTCTCCGCTCAATGTACAAGTACATCTCCGCTCCATGTACAAGTACCTCTCCGCTCCATGTACAAGTACCTCTCCGCTCCATGTACAAGTACCTCTCCGCTCCATGTACAAGTACCTCTCCGCTCCATGTACAAGTACCTCTCCGCTCAATGTCAAGTGTCGACAGTACCTCTCCGCTCCATGTACAAATACCTCTCCGCTCTCATGTACAAGTACCTCTCCGCTCCATGTACAAGTACCTCTCCGCTCAATGTCAAGTGTCGACAGTACCTCTCCGCTCCATGTACAAATACCTCTCCGCTCCATGTACAAGTACCTCTCCGCTCTCATGTACAAGTACCTCTCCGCTCCATGTACAAGTAGCTCTCCGCTCAATGTACAAGTGTCGACAGTACATTTCCGCTCCATGTACAAATACCTCTCCGCTCTCATGTACAAGTACCTCTCCGCTCCATGTACAAGTACCTCTCCGCTCAATGTACAAATACCTCTCCGCTCCATGTATAAGTACCTCTCCGCTCTATGTACAAGTACCTCTCCGCTCCATGTACAAGTACCTCTCCGCTCAATGTACAAATACCTCTCCGCTCCATGTACAAGTAGCTCTCCGCTGAATGTACAAGTGTCGACAGTACCTCTCCGCTCAATGTACAAGTACCTCTCCGCTCAATGTACAAATACCTCTCCGCTCCATGTACAAGTACCTCTCCGCTCAATGTCAAGTATCGACAGTACCTCTCCGCTGAATGTACAAGTGTCGACAGTACCTCTCCGCTCAATGTACAAGTACCTCTCCGCTCCATGTACAAGTACCTCTCCGCTCTCATGTACAAGTACCTCTCCGCTCCATGTACAAGTACCTCTCCGCTCAATGTACAAGTACCTCTGCGCTCCATGTACAAGTACCTCTCCGCTCAATGTACAAGTACCTCTCCGCTCAATGTACAAGTGTCGACAGTACCTCTCCGCTCCATGTACAAGTACCTCTCCGCTCAATGTACAAGTGTCGACAGTACCTCTACGCTCAATGTACAAGTGTCGACAGTACCTCTCCGCTCTCATGTACAAGTACCTCTCCGATCCATGTACAAGTACATCTCCGCTCCATGTACAAGTACATCTCCGCTCAATGTACAAGTACCTCTCCGCTCCATGTACAAGTACCTCTCCGCTCCATGTACAAGTACCTCTCCGCTCCATGTACAAGTACCTCTCCGCTCCATGTACAAGTACCTCTCCGCTCAATGTACAAGTACCTCTCCGCTCCATGTACAAGTACCTCTCCGCTCAATGTACAAGTACCTCTCCGCTCCATGTACAAGTACCTCTCCGCTCCATGTACAAGTACCTCTCCGCTCCATGTACAAGTACCTCTCCGCTCAATGTCAAGTATCGACAGTACCTCTCCGCTCCATGTACAAGTACCTCTCCGCTGAATGTACAAGTGTCGACAGTACCTCTCCGCTCAATGTACAAGTACCTCTCCGCTCCATGTACAAGTACCTCTCCGCTCTCATGTACAAGTACCTCTCCGCTCCATGTACAAGTACCTCTCCGCTCAATGTACAAGTACCTCTGCGCTCCATGTACAAGTACCTCTCCGCTCAATGTACAAGTACCTCTCCGCTCAATGTACAAGTGTCGACAGTACCTCTCCGCTCCATGTACAAGTACCTCTCCGCTCAATGTACAAGTGTCGACAGTACCTCTACGCTCAATGTACAAGTGTCGACAGTACCTCTCCGCTCTCATGTACAAGTACCTCTCCGATCCATGTACAAGTACATCTCCGCTCCATGTACAAGTACATCTCTGCTCAATGTACAAGTACCTCTCCGCTCCATGTACAAGTACCTCTCCGCTCCATGTACAAGTACATCTCTGCTCCATGTACAAGTACCTCTCCGCTCAATGTACAAGTACATCTCCGCTCCATGTACAAGTACCTCTCCGCTCCATGTACAAGTACATCTCCGCTCCATGTACAAGTACCTCTCCGCTCCATGTACAAGTACCTCTCCGCTCAATGTACAAGTACATCTCCGCTCCATGTACAAGTACCTCTCCGCTCCATGTACAAGTACCTCTCCGCTCCATGTACAAGTACCTCTCCGCTCCATGTACAAGTACCTCTCCGCTCCATGTACAAGTACCTCTCCGCTCAATGTCAAGTGTCGACAGTACCTCTCCGCTCCATGTACAAATACCTCTCCGCTCTCATGTACAAGTACCTCTCCGCTCCATGTACAAGTACCTCTCCGCTCAATGTCAAGTGTCGACAGTACCTCTCCGCTCCATGTACAAATACCTCTCCGCTCCATGTACAAGTACCTCTCCGCTCTCATGTACAAGTACCTCTCCGCTCCATGTACAAGTAGCTCTCCGCTCAATGTACAAGTGTCGACAGTACCTTTCCGCTCCATGTACAAATACCTCTCCGCTCTCATGTACAAGTACCTCTCCGCTCCATGTACAAGTACCTCTCCGCTCTCATGTACAAGTACCTCTCCGCTCCATGTACAAGTACCTCTCCGCTCAATGTACAAGTACCTCTGCGCTCCATGTACAAGTACCTCTCCGCTCAATGTACAAGTACCTCTCCGCTCAATGTACAAGTGTCGACAGTACCTCTCCGCTCCATGTACAAGTACCTCTCCGCTCAATGTACAAGTGTCGACAGTACCTCTACGCTCAATGTACAAGTGTCGACAGTACCTCTCCGCTCTCATGTACAAGTACCTCTCCGATCCATGTACAAGTACATCTCCGCTCCATGTACAAGTACATCTCCGCTCAATGTACAAGTACCTCTCCGCTCCATGTACAAGTACCTCTCCGCTCCATGCACAAGTACATCTCTGCTCCATGTACAAGTACCTCTCCGCTCAATGTACAAGTACATCTCCGCTCCATGTACAAGTACCTCTCCGCTCCATGTACAAGTACATCTCCGCTCCATGTACAAGTACCTCTCCGCTCCATGTACAAGTACCTCTCCGCTCAATGTACAAGTACATCTCCGCTCCATGTACAAGTACCTCTCCGCTCCATGTACAAGTACCTCTCCGCTCCATGTACAAGTACCTCTCCGCTCAATGTCAAGTATCGACAGTACCTCTCCGCTCCATGTACAAGTACCTCTCCGCTGAATGTACAAGTGTCGACAGTACCTCTCCGCTCAATGTACAAGTACCTCTCCGCTCCATGTACAAGTACCTCTCCGCTCTCATGTACAAGTACCTCTCCGCTCCATGTACAAGTACCTCTCCGCTCAATGTACAAGTACCTCTGCGCTCCATGTACAAGTACCTCTCCGCTCAATGTACAAGTACCTCTCCGCTCAATGTACAAGTGTCGACAGTACCTCTCCGCTCCATGTACAAGTACCTCTCCGCTCAATGTACAAGTGTCGACAGTACCTCTACGCTCAATGTACAAGTGTCGACAGTACCTCTCCGCTCTCATGTACAAGTACCTCTCCGATCCATGTACAAGTACATCTCCGCTCCATGTACAAGTACATCTCCGCTCAATGTACAAGTACCTCTCCGCTCCATGTACAAGTACCTCTCCGCTCCATGTACAAGTACATCTCTGCTCCATGTACAAGTACCTCTCCGCTCAATGTACAAGTACATCTCCGCTCCATGTACAAGTACCTCTCCGCTCCATGTACAAGTACATCTCCGCTCCATGTACAAGTACCTCTCCGCTCCATGTACAAGTACCTCTCCGCTCAATGTACAAGTACATCTCCGCTCCATGTACAAGTACCTCTCCGCTCCATGTACAAGTACCTCTCCGCTCCATGTACAAGTACCTCTCCGCTCCATGTACAAGTACCTCTCCGCTCCATGTACAAGTACCTCTCCGCTCAATGTCAAGTGTCGACAGTACCTCTCCGCTCCATGTACAAATACCTCTCCGCTCTCATGTACAAGTACCTCTCCGCTCCATGTACAAGTACCTCTCCGCTCAATGTCAAGTGTCGACAGTACCTCTCCGCTCCATGTACAAATACCTCTCCGCTCCATGTACAAGTACCTCTCCGCTCTCATGTACAAGTACCTCTCCGCTCCATGTACAAGTAGCTCTCCGCTCAATGTACAAGTGTCGACAGTACCTTTCCGCTCCATGTACAAATACCTCTCCGCTCTCATGTACAAGTACCTCTCCGCTCCATGTACAAGTACCTCTCCGCTCAATGTACAAATACCTCTCCGCTCCATGTATAAGTACCTCTCCGCTCTATGTACAAGTACCTCTCCGCTCCATGTACAAGTACCTCTCCGCTCAATGTACAAATACCTCTCCGCTCCATGTACAAGTAGCTCTCCGCTGAATGTACAAGTGTCGACAGTACCTCTCCGCTCAATGTACAAGTACCTCTCCGCTCAATGTACAAATACCTCTCCGCTCCATGTACAAGTACCTCTCCGCTCAATGTCAAGTATCGACAGTACCTCTCCGCTCCATGTACAAGTACCTCTCCGCTGAATGTACAAGTGTCGACAGTACCTCTCCGCTCAATGTACAAGTACCTCTCCGCTCCATGTACAAGTACCTCTCCGCTCTCATGTACAAGTACCTCTCCGCTCCATGTACAAGTACCTCTCCGCTCAATGTACAAGTACCTCTGCGCTCCATGTACAAGTACCTCTCCGCTCAATGTACAAGTACCTCTCCGCTCAATGTACAAGTGTCGACAGTACCTCTCCGCTCCATGTACAAGTACCTCTCCGCTCAATGTACAAGTGTCGACAGTACCTCTACGCTCAATGTACAAGTGTCGACAGTACCTCTCCGCTCTCATGTACAAGTACCTCTCCGATCCATGTACAAGTACATCTCCGCTCCATGTACAAGTACATCTCCGCTCCATGTACAAGTACCTCTCCGCTCCATGTACAAGTACCTCTCCGCTCCATGTACAAGTACCTCTCCGCTCCATGTACAAGTACATCTCCGCTCAATGTACAAGTACCTCTCCGCTCCATGTACAAGTACCTCTCCGCTCAATGTACAAGTACCTCTCCGCTCCATGTACAAGTACCTCTCCGCTCCATGTACAAGTACCTCTCCGCTCCATGTACAAGTACCTCTCCGCTCAATGTCAAGTATCGACAGTACCTCTCCGCTCCATGTACAAGTACCTCTCCGCTGAATGTACAAGTGTCGACAGTACCTCTCCGCTCAATGTACAAGTACCTCTCCGCTCCATGTACAAGTACCTCTCCGCTCTCATGTACAAGTACCTCTCCGCTCCATGTACAAGTACCTCTCCGCTCAATGTACAAGTACCTCTGCGCTCCATGTACAAGTACCTCTCCGCTCAATGTACAAGTACCTCTCCGCTCAATGTACAAGTGTCGACAGTACCTCTCCGCTCCATGTACAAGTACCTCTCCGCTCAATGTACAAGTGTCGACAGTACCTCTACGCTCAATGTACAAGTGTCGACAGTACCTCTCCGCTCTCATGTACAAGTACCTCTCCGATCCATGTACAAGTACATCTCCGCTCCATGTACAAGTACATCTCCGCTCAATGTACAAGTACCTCTCCGCTCCATGTACAAGTACCTCTCCGCTCCATGCACAAGTACATCTCTGCTCCATGTACAAGTACCTCTCCGCTCAATGTACAAGTACATCTCCGCTCCATGTACAAGTACCTCTCCGCTCCATGTACAAGTACATCTCCGCTCCATGTACAAGTACCTCTCCGCTCCATGTACAAGTACCTCTCCGCTCAATGTACAAGTACATCTCCGCTCCATGTACAAGTACCTCTCCGCTCCATGTACAAGTACCTCTCCGCTCCATGTACAAGTACCTCTCCGCTCAATGTCAAGTATCGACAGTACCTCTCCGCTCCATGTACAAGTACCTCTCCGCTGAATGTACAAGTGTCGACAGTACCTCTCCGCTCAATGTACAAGTACCTCTCCGCTCCATGTACAAGTACCTCTCCGCTCTCATGTACAAGTACCTCTCCGCTCCATGTACAAGTACCTCTCCGCTCAATGTACAAGTACCTCTGCGCTCCATGTACAAGTACCTCTCCGCTCAATGTACAAGTACCTCTCCGCTCAATGTACAAGTGTCGACAGTACCTCTCCGCTCCATGTACAAGTACCTCTCCGCTCAATGTACAAGTGTCGACAGTACCTCTACGCTCAATGTACAAGTGTCGACAGTACCTCTCCGCTCTCATGTACAAGTACCTCTCCGATCCATGTACAAGTACATCTCCGCTCCATGTACAAGTACATATCCGCTCAATGTACAAGTACCTCTCCGCTCCATGTACAAGTACCTCTCCGCTCCATGTACAAGTACATCTCTGCTCCATGTACAAGTACCTCTCCGCTCAATGTACAAGTACATCTCCGCTCCATGTACAAGTACCTCTCCGCTCCATGTACAAGTACATCTCCGCTCCATGTACAAGTACCTCTCCGCTCCATGTACAAGTACCTCTCCGCTCAATGTACAAGTACATCTCCGCTCCATGTACAAGTACATCTCCGCTCAATGTACAAGTACATCTCCGCTCCATGTACCAGTACCTCTCCGCTCAATGTACAAGTACCTCTCCGCTCAATGTACAAGTACATCTCCGCTCCATGTACAAGTACGTCTCCGCTCAATGTATAAGTACCTCTCCGCTCCATGTACAAGTACCTCTCCGCTCCATGTACAAGTACATCTCCGCTCCATGTACAAGTACATCTCCGCTCCATGTACAAGTACCTCTCCGCTCCATGTACAAGTACCTCTCCGCTCCATGTACAAGTACATCTCCGCTCCATGTACAAGTACCTCTCCGCTCAATGTACAAGTACATCTCCGCTCCATGTACAAGTACATCTCCACTCCATGTACAAGTACCTCTCCGCTCAATGTACAAGTACATCTCCGCTCCATGTACCAGTACCTCTCCGCTCAATGTACAAGTACATCTCCACTCCATGTACAAGTACCTCTCCGCTCAATGTACAAGTACATCTCCGCTCCATGTACCAGTACCTCTCCGCTCAATGTACAAGTACATCTCCACTCCATGTACCAGTACCTCTCCGCTCAATGTACAAGTACATCTCCGCTCCATGTACAAGTACCTCTCCGCTCAATGTACAAGTACCTCTCCGCTCAATGTACAAGTACATCTCCGCTCCATGTACCAGTACCTCTCCGCTCAATGTACAAGTACATCTGCGCTCCATGTAGGGCTGGGTATCGTTCAAAATTTTTCGATATCGATACCGTTTCGATACTTGGATTTCGATACCGGTTCCTGAACGATACTTTTTTCGATACCAATTTTTAGAAAAATCCATTTTAACAAAAATAAAACTGCATTACACATTGAAATTATTTTACAAATCTTTAGTTTCCCCCCATCTTAAGTTTTACAGCAGAAAAAAATAAAACCTACTGTATTTAACATAACTTTAAGTTCTCTAAACGTATTGCCGTCCCTACAAAAAATATTGGAGTACTACAAAGGAAAGAAATGTAGCTAAAACAAATAAATCAGTGGAATAGTTTTCAGTGCAAAACAGAGAGTTGCAAATCAGGGTTTAATGCTCACTGATGCAACAGAACTCTATTCTTGTACAAACTGATGAGATGGCTCCACTTCATGCATGGAAGACTAGTTGAGCATTGACTAGCCTATCAATATAGCCTTATATGCCACAAAGTGAATCGCATTTATATTCAACAAACTATCATGACATCAGCGTTTGTTAACGAGTTGCTAAAAATACATGGGCGATAACTGCCCGCTTGCACATAACGCTAATTAATTAAACATTAACGCTAGCGTTGCAGATCAGTGTGCTCACTGCTGCAACAGAACGTCATTCTTGTCAAATCTGACGAGACAGCTCAACTTCACTGACTAGCCAATCAATATAAATGAATCGCATTTACATTCAACAAACTATCATGACATCAGCGTTTGTTAACGAGTTGCTAAAAATACACAATGCCCGCTTGCGCATAACGTTACGGCGGCAATTAATTAAACGATCTAATGCTACAACTCACAGCCAGATGCATGGATTTGTCAGACTGAGGGATCTGATAACCGCTAACTTGCGGTAAGCTGAGCTGACCCACCTCTCAATTATTTATCTTGTCTGTGGAAACCAGTCCGTGTTGTTTCTGTTTCTTTTCCTGCTTTTCATCATCTTCGCCATATGGTAATCCAGGATAGGAGTAGCTTGAGTGGCTAACTTCTTGTATACTATCCGCACCGCACGCCTGGCTCACAGTCACAACAAACACACCGGCTAAAGTGGGCGTAACGTTTCCTGCATGCCTCTACATGACAGCCAATCACCAGCCGTATTAGAGCGCGGCGTGCAAGCATGTCGCATGCTTATAGGCTCAATGACGCTGTTTTGTTTTGGTATCGAAAATTGGTATCGATTGACAAGGGAGGCTTCGATACCCCTTAGTATCGATGTTTCCATTTCGGTGCCAAGTAAGTATCGAAACTCGATACCCAGCCCTAGCTCCATGTACAAGTACCTCTCCGCTCAATGTACAAGTACCTCTCCGCTCAATGTACAAGTACCTCTCCGCTCCATGTACAAGTACCTCTCCGCTCCATGTACAAGTACCTCTCCGCTCCATGTACAAGTACCTCTCCGCTCCATGTACAAGTACATCTCTGCTCCATGTACAAGTACCTCTCCGCTCAATGTACAAGTACATCTCCGCTCCATGTACAAGTACCTCTCCGCTCCATGTACAAGTACATCTCCGCTCCATGTACAAGTACATCTCCGCTCAATGTACAAGTACCTCTCCGCTCCATGTACAAGTACCTCTCCGCTCCATGTACAAGTACCTCTCCGCTCCATGTACAAGTACCTCTCCGCTCCATGTACAAGTACCTCTCCGCTCAATGTACAAGTACCTCTCCGCTCCATGTACAAGTACCTCTCCGCTCAATGTACAAGTACCTCTCCGCTCCATGTACAAGTACCTCTCCGCTCCATGTACAAGTACCTCTCCGCTCCATGTACAAGTACCTCTCCGCTCAATGTCAAGTATCGACAGTACCTCTCCGCTCCATGTACAAGTACCTCTCCGCTGAATGTACAAGTGTCGACAGTACCTCTCCGCTCAATGTACAAGTACCTCTCCGCTCCATGTACAAGTACCTCTCCGCTCTCATGTACAAGTACCTCTCCGCTCCATGTACAAGTACCTCTCCGCTCAATGTACAAGTACCTCTGCGCTCCATGTACAAGTACCTCTCCGCTCAATGTACAAGTACCTCTCCGCTCAATGTACAAGTGTCGACAGTACCTCTCCGCTCCATGTACAAGTACCTCTCCGCTCAATGTACAAGTGTCGACAGTACCTCTACGCTCAATGTACAAGTGTCGACAGTACCTCTCCGCTCTCATGTACAAGTACCTCTCCGATCCATGTACAAGTACATCTCCGCTCCATGTACAAGTACATCTCCGCTCAATGTACAAGTACATCTCCGCTCCATGTACCAGTACCTCTCCGCTCAATGTACAAGTACCTCTCCGCTCAATGTACAAGTACATCTCCGCTCCATGTACAAGTACGTCTCCGCTCAATGTATAAGTACCTCTCCGCTCCATGTACAAGTACCTCTCCGCTCCATGTACAAGTACATCTCCGCTCCATGTACAAGTACATCTCCGCTCCATGTACAAGTACCTCTCCGCTCCATGTACAAGTACCTCTCCGCTCCATGTACAAGTACATCTCCGCTCCATGTACAAGTACCTCTCCGCTCAATGTACAAGTACATCTCCGCTCCATGTACAAGTACATCTCCACTCCATGTACAAGTACCTCTCCGCTCAATGTACAAGTACATCTCCGCTCCATGTACCAGTACCTCTCCGCTCAATGTACAAGTACATCTCCACTCCATGTACAAGTACCTCTCCGCTCAATGTACAAGTACATCTCCGCTCCATGTACCAGTACCTCTCCGCTCAATGTACAAGTACATCTCCACTCCATGTACCAGTACCTCTCCGCTCAATGTACAAGTACATCTCCGCTCCATGTACAAGTACCTCTCCGCTCAATGTACAAGTACCTCTCCGCTCAATGTACAAGTACATCTCCGCTCCATGTACCAGTACCTCTCCGCTCAATGTACAAGTACATCTGCGCTCCATGTAGGGCTGGGTATCGTTCAAAATTTTTCGATATCGATACCGTTTCGATACTTGGATTTCGATACCGGTTCCTGAACGATACTTTTTTCGATACCAATTTTTAGAAAAATCCATTTTAACAAAAATAAAACTGCATTACACATTGAAATTATTTTACAAATCTTTAGTTTCCCCCCATCTTAAGTTTTACAGCAGAAAAAAATAAAACCTACTGTATTTAACATAACTTTAAGTTCTCTAAACGTATTGCCGTCCCTACAAAAAATATTGGAGTACTACAAAGGAAAGAAATGTAGCTAAAACAAATAAATCAGTGGAATAGTTTTCAGTGCAAAACAGAGAGTTGCAAATCAGGGTTTAATGCTCACTGATGCAACAGAACTCTATTCTTGTACAAACTGATGAGATGGCTCCACTTCATGCATGGAAGACTAGTTGAGCATTGACTAGCCTATCAATATAGCCTTATATGCCACAAAGTGAATCGCATTTATATTCAACAAACTATCATGACATCAGCGTTTGTTAACGAGTTGCTAAAAATACATGGGCGATAACTGCCCGCTTGCACATAACGCTAATTAATTAAACATTAACGCTAGCGTTGCAGATCAGTGTGCTCACTGCTGCAACAGAACGTCATTCTTGTCAAATCTGACGAGACAGCTCAACTTCACTGACTAGCCAATCAATATAAATGAATCGCATTTACATTCAACAAACTATCATGACATCAGCGTTTGTTAACGAGTTGCTAAAAATACACAATGCCCGCTTGCGCATAACGTTACGGCGGCAATTAATTAAACGATCTAATGCTACAACTCACAGCCAGATGCATGGATTTGTCAGACTGAGGGATCTGATAACCGCTAACTTGCGGTAAGCTGAGCTGACCCACCTCTCAATTATTTCTCTTGTCTGTGGAAACCAGTCCGTGTTGTTTCTGTTTCTTTTCCTGCTTTTCATCATCTTCGCCATATGGTAATCCAGGATAGGAGTAGCTTGAGTGGCTAACTTCTTGTATACTATCCGCACCGCACGCCTGGCTCACAGTCACAACAAACACACCGGCTAAAGTGGGCGTAACGTTTCCTGCATGCCTCTACATGACAGCCAATCACCAGCCGTATTAGAGCGCGGCGTGCAAGCATGTCGCATGCTTATAGGCTCAATGACGCTGTTTTGTTTTGGTATCGAAAATTGGTATCGATTGACAAGGGAGGCTTCGATACCCCTTAGTATCGATGTTTCCATTTCGGTGCCAAGTAAGTATCGAAACTCGATACCCAGCCCTAGCTCCATGTACAAGTACCTCTCCGCTCAATGTACAAGTACCTCTCCGCTCAATGTACAAGTACCTCTCCGCTCCATGTACAAGTACCTCTCCGCTCCATGTACAAGTACCTCTCCGCTCCATGTACAAGTACCTCTCCGCTCCATGTACAAGTACATCTCTGCTCCATGTACAAGTACCTCTCCGCTCAATGTACAAGTACATCTCCGCTCCATGTACAAGTACCTCTCCGCTCCATGTACAAGTACATCTCTGCTCCATGTACAAGTACATCTCCGCTCAATGTACAAGTACCTCTCCGCTCCATGTACAAGTACCTCTCCGCTCCATGTACAAGTACCTCTCCGCTCCATGTACAAGTACCTCTCCGCTCCATGTACAAGTACCTCTCCGCTCAATGTACAAGTACCTCTCCGCTCCATGTACAAGTACCTCTCCGCTCAATGTACAAGTACCTCTCCGCTCCATGTACAAGTACCTCTCCGCTCCATGTACAAGTACCTCTCCGCTCAATGTCAAGTATCGACAGTACCTCTCCGCTCCATGTACAAGTACCTCTCCGCTGAATGTACAAGTGTCGACAGTACCTCTCCGCTCAATGTACAAGTACCTCTCCGCTCCATGTACAAGTACCTCTCCGCTCTCATGTACAAGTACCTCTCCGCTCCATGTACAAGTACCTCTCCGCTCAATGTACAAGTACCTCTGCGCTCCATGTACAAGTACCTCTCCGCTCAATGTACAAGTACCTCTCCGCTCAATGTACAAGTGTCGACAGTACCTCTCCGCTCCATGTACAAGTACCTCTCCGCTCAATGTACAAGTGTCGACAGTACCTCTACGCTCAATGTACAAGTGTCGACAGTACCTCTCCGCTCTCATGTACAAGTACCTCTCCGATCCATGTACAAGTACATCTCCGCTCCATGTACAAGTACATCTCCGCTCAATGTACAAGTACCTCTCCGCTCCATGTACAAGTACCTCTCCGCTCCATGTACAAGTACATCTCTGCTCCATGTACAAGTACCTCTCCACTCAATGTACAAGTACATCTCCGCTCCATGTACAAGTACCTCTCCGCTCCATGTACAAGTACATCTCCGCTCCATGTACAAGTACCTCTCCGCTCCATGTACAAGTACATCTCCGCTCCATGTACAAGTACCTCTCCGCTCCATGTACAAGTACCTCTCCGCTCAATGTACAAGTACATCTCCGCTCCATGTACAAGTACCTCTCCGCTCCATGTACAAGTACCTCTCCGCTCCATGTACAAGTACCTCTCCGCTCAATGTCAAGTATCGACAGTACCTCTCCGCTCCATGTACAAGTACCTCTCCGCTGAATGTACAAGTGTCGACAGTACCTCTCCGCTCAATGTACAAGTACCTCTCCGCTCCATGTACAAGTACCTCTCCGCTCTCATGTACAAGTACCTCTCCGCTCCATGTACAAGTACCTCTCCGCTCAATGTACAAGTACCTCTGCGCTCCATGTACAAGTACCTCTCCGCTCAATGTACAAGTACCTCTCCGCTCAATGTACAAGTGTCGACAGTACCTCTCCGCTCCATGTACAAGTACCTCTCCGCTCAATGTACAAGTGTCGACAGTACCTCTACGCTCAATGTACAAGTGTCGACAGTACCTCTCCGCTCTCATGTACAAGTACCTCTCCGATCCATGTACAAGTACATCTCCGCTCCATGTACAAGTACATCTCCGCTCAATGTACAAGTACCTCTCCGCTCCATGTACAAGTACCTCTCCGCTCCATGTACAAGTACATCTCTGCTCCATGTACAAGTACCTCTCCGCTCAATGTACAAGTACATCTCCGCTCCATGTACAAGTACCTCTCCGCTCCATGTACAAGTACATCTCCGCTCCATGTACAAGTACCTCTCCGCTCCATGTACAAGTACCTCTCCGCTCAATGTACAAGTACATCTCCGCTCCATGTACAAGTACATCTCCGCTCAATGTACAAGTACATCTCCGCTCCATGTACCAGTACCTCTCCGCTCAATGTACAAGTACCTCTCCGCTCAATGTACAAGTACATCTCCGCTCCATGTACAAGTACGTCTCCGCTCAATGTATAAGTACCTCTCCGCTCCATGTACAAGTACCTCTCCGCTCCATGTACAAGTACATCTCCGCTCCATGTACAAGTACATCTCCGCTCCATGTACAAGTACCTCTCCGCTCCATGTACAAGTACCTCTCCGCTCCATGTACAAGTACATCTCTGCTCCATGTACAAGTACCTCTCCGCTCAATGTACAAGTACATCTCCGCTCCATGTACAAGTACCTCTCCGCTCCATGTACAAGTACATCTCCGCTCCATGTACAAGTACATCTCCGCTCAATGTACAAGTACCTCTCCGCTCCATGTACAAGTACCTCTCCGCTCCATGTACAAGTACCTCTCCGCTCCATGTACAAGTACCTCTCCGCTCCATGTACAAGTACCTCTCCGCTCAATGTACAAGTACCTCTCCGCTCCATGTACAAGTACCTCTCCGCTCAATGTACAAGTACCTCTCCGCTCCATGTACAAGTACCTCTCCGCTCCATGTACAAGTACCTCTCCGCTCCATGTACAAGTACCTCTCCGCTCAATGTCAAGTATCGACAGTACCTCTCCGCTCCATGTACAAGTACCTCTCCGCTGAATGTACAAGTGTCGACAGTACCTCTCCGCTCAATGTACAAGTACCTCTCCGCTCCATGTACAAGTACCTCTCCGCTCTCATGTACAAGTACCTCTCCGCTCCATGTACAAGTACCTCTCCGCTCAATGTACAAGTACCTCTGCGCTCCATGTACAAGTACCTCTCCGCTCAATGTACAAGTACCTCTCCGCTCAATGTACAAGTGTCGACAGTACCTCTCCGCTCCATGTACAAGTACCTCTCCGCTCAATGTACAAGTGTCGACAGTACCTCTACGCTCAATGTACAAGTGTCGACAGTACCTCTCCGCTCTCATGTACAAGTACCTCTCCGATCCATGTACAAGTACATCTCCGCTCCATGTACAAGTACATCTCCGCTCAATGTACAAGTACCTCTCCGCTCCATGTACAAGTACCTCTCCGCTCCATGTACAAGTACATCTCTGCTCCATGTACAAGTACCTCTCCGCTCAATGTACAAGTACATCTCCGCTCCATGTACAAGTACCTCTCCGCTCCATGTACAAGTACATCTCCGCTCCATGTACAAGTACCTCTCCGCTCCATGTACAAGTACCTCTCCGCTCAATGTACAAGTACATCTCCGCTCCATGTACAAGTACATCTCCGCTCAATGTACAAGTACATCTCCGCTCCATGTACCAGTACCTCTCCGCTCAATGTACAAGTACCTCTCCGCTCAATGTACAAGTACATCTCCGCTCCATGTACAAGTACGTCTCCGCTCAATGTATAAGTACCTCTCCGCTCCATGTACAAGTACCTCTCCGCTCCATGTACAAGTACATCTCCGCTCCATGTACAAGTACATCTCCGCTCCATGTACAAGTACCTCTCCGCTCCATGTACAAGTACCTCTCCGCTCCATGTACAAGTACATCTCTGCTCCATGTACAAGTACCTCTCCGCTCAATGTACAAGTACATCTCCGCTCCATGTACAAGTACCTCTCCGCTCCATGTACAAGTACATCTCCGCTCCATGTACAAGTACATCTCCGCTCAATGTACAAGTACCTCTCCGCTCCATGTACAAGTACCTCTCCGCTCCATGTACAAGTACCTCTCCGCTCCATGTACAAGTACCTCTCCGCTCCATGTACAAGTACCTCTCCGCTCAATGTACAAGTACCTCTCCGCTCCATGTACAAGTACCTCTCCGCTCAATGTACAAGTACCTCTCCGCTCCATGTACAAGTACCTCTCCGCTCCATGTACAAGTACCTCTCCGCTCCATGTACAAGTACCTCTCCGCTCAATGTCAAGTATCGACAGTACCTCTCCGCTCCATGTACAAGTACCTCTCCGCTGAATGTACAAGTGTCGACAGTACCTCTCTGCTCAATGTACAAGTACCTCTCCGCTCCATGTACAAGTACCTCTCCGCTCTCATGTACAAGTACCTCTCCGCTCCATGTACAAGTACCTCTCCGCTCAATGTACAAGTACCTCTGCGCTCCATGTACAAGTACCTCTCCGCTCAATGTACAAGTACCTCTCCGCTCAATGTACAAGTGTCGACAGTACCTCTCCGCTCCATGTACAAGTACCTCTCCGCTCAATGTACAAGTGTCGACAGTACCTCTACGCTCAATGTACAAGTGTCGACAGTACCTCTCCGCTCTCATGTACAAGTACCTCTCCGATCCATGTACAAGTACATCTCCGCTCCATGTACAAGTACATCTCCGCTCAATGTACAAGTACCTCTCCGCTCCATGTACAAGTACCTCTCCGCTCCATGTACAAGTACATCTCTGCTCCATGTACAAGTACCTCTCCGCTCAATGTACAAGTACATCTCCGCTCCATGTACAAGTACCTCTCCGCTCCATGTACAAGTACATCTCCGCTCCATGTACAAGTACCTCTCCGCTCCATGTACAAGTACCTCTCCGCTCAATGTACAAGTACATCTCCGCTCCATGTACAAGTACCTCTCCGCTCCATGTACAAGTACCTCTCCGCTCCATGTACAAGTACCTCTCCGCTCAATGTCAAGTATCGACAGTACCTCTCCGCTCCATGTACAAGTACCTCTCCGCTGAATGTACAAGTGTCGACAGTACCTCTCCGCTCAATGTACAAGTACCTCTCCGCTCCATGTACAAGTACCTCTCCGCTCTCATGTACAAGTACCTCTCCGCTCCATGTACAAGTACCTCTCCGCTCAATGTACAAGTACCTCTGCGCTCCATGTACAAGTACCTCTCCGCTCAATGTACAAGTACCTCTCCGCTCAATGTACAAGTGTCGACAGTACCTCTCCGCTCCATGTACAAGTACCTCTCCGCTCAATGTACAAGTGTCGACAGTACCTCTACGCTCAATGTACAAGTGTCGACAGTACCTCTCCGCTCTCATGTACAAGTACCTCTCCGATCCATGTACAAGTACATCTCCGCTCCATGTACAAGTACATCTCCGCTCAATGTACAAGTACCTCTCCGCTCCATGTACAAGTACCTCTCCGCTCCATGTACAAGTACATCTCTGCTCCATGTACAAGTACCTCTCCGCTCAATGTACAAGTACATCTCCGCTCCATGTACAAGTACCTCTCCGCTCCATGTACAAGTACATCTCCGCTCCATGTACAAGTACCTCTCCGCTCCATGTACAAGTACCTCTCCGCTCAATGTACAAGTACATCTCCGCTCCATGTACAAGTACATCTCCGCTCAATGTACAAGTACATCTCCGCTCCATGTACCAGTACCTCTCCGCTCAATGTACAAGTACCTCTCCGCTCAATGTACAAGTACATCTCCGCTCCATGTACAAGTACGTCTCCGCTCAATGTATAAGTACCTCTCCGCTCCATGTACAAGTACCTCTCCGCTCCATGTACAAGTACATCTCCGCTCCATGTACAAGTACATCTCCGCTCCATGTACAAGTACCTCTCCGCTCCATGTACAAGTACCTCTCCGCTCCATGTACAAGTACATCTCCGCTCCATGTACAAGTACCTCTCCGCTCAATGTACAAGTACATCTCCGCTCCATGTACAAGTACATCTCCACTCCATGTACAAGTACCTCTCCGCTCAATGTACAAGTACATCTCCGCTCCATGTACCAGTACCTCTCCGCTCAATGTACAAGTACATCTCCACTCCATGTACAAGTACCTCTCCGCTCAATGTACAAGTACATCTCCGCTCCATGTACCAGTACCTCTCCGCTCAATGTACAAGTACATCTCCACTCCATGTACCAGTACCTCTCCGCTCAATGTACAAGTACATCTCCGCTCCATGTACAAGTACCTCTCCGCTCAATGTACAAGTACCTCTCCGCTCAATGTACAAGTACATCTCCGCTCCATGTACCAGTACCTCTCCGCTCAATGTACAAGTACATCTGCGCTCCATGTAGGGCTGGGTATCGTTCAAAATTTTTCGATATCGATACCGTTTCGATACTTGGATTTCGATACCGGTTCCTGAACGATACTTTTTTCGATACCAATTTTTAGAAAAATCCATTTTAACAAAAATAAAACTGCATTACACATTGAAATTATTTTACAAATCTTTAGTTTCCCCCCATCTTAAGTTTTACAGCAGAAAAAAATAAAACCTACTGTATTTAACATAACTTTAAGTTCTCTAAACGTATTGCCGTCCCTACAAAAAATATTGGAGTACTACAAAGGAAAGAAATGTAGCTAAAACAAATAAATCAGTGGAATAGTTTTCAGTGCAAAACAGAGAGTTGCAAATCAGGGTTTAATGCTCACTGATGCAACAGAACTCTATTCTTGTACAAACTGATGAGATGGCTCCACTTCATGCATGGAAGACTAGTTGAGCATTGACTAGCCTATCAATATAGCCTTATATGCCACAAAGTGAATCGCATTTATATTCAACAAACTATCATGACATCAGCGTTTGTTAACGAGTTGCTAAAAATACATGGGCGATAACTGCCCGCTTGCACATAACGCTAATTAATTAAACATTAACGCTAGCGTTGCAGATCAGTGTGCTCACTGCTGCAACAGAACGTCATTCTTGTCAAATCTGACGAGACAGCTCAACTTCACTGACTAGCCAATCAATATAAATGAATCGCATTTACATTCAACAAACTATCATGACATCAGCGTTTGTTAACGAGTTGCTAAAAATACACAATGCCCGCTTGCGCATAACGTTACGGCGGCAATTAATTAAACGATCTAATGCTACAACTCACAGCCAGATGCATGGATTTGTCAGACTGAGGGATCTGATAACCGCTAACTTGCGGTAAGCTGAGCTGACCCACCTCTCAATTATTTCTCTTGTCTGTGGAAACCAGTCCGTGTTGTTTCTGTTTCTTTTCCTGCTTTTCATCATCTTCGCCATATGGTAATCCAGGATAGGAGTAGCTTGATTGGCTAACTTCTTGTATACTATCCGCACCGCACGCCTGGCTCACAGTCACAACAAACACACCGGCTAAAGTGGGCGTAACGTTTCCTGCATGCCTCTACATGACAGCCAATCACCAGCCGTATTAGAGCGCGGCGTGCAAGCATGTCGCATGCTTATAGGCTCAATGACGCTGTTTTGTTTTGGTATCGAAAATTGGTATCGATTGACAAGGGAGGCTTCGATACCCCTTAGTATCGATGTTTCCATTTCGGTGCCAAGTAAGTATCAAAACTCGATACCCAGCCCTAGCTCCATGTACAAGTACCTCTCCGCTCAATGTACAAGTACCTCTCCGCTCAATGTACAAGTACCTCTCCGCTCCATGTACAAGTACCTCTCCGCTCCATGTACAAGTACCTCTCCGCTCCATGTACAAGTACCTCTCCGCTCCATGTACAAGTACATCTCTGCTCCATGTACAAGTACCTCTCCGCTCAATGTACAAGTACATCTCCGCTCCATGTACAAGTACCTCTCCGCTCCATGTACAAGTACATCTCCGCTCCATGTACAAGTACCTCTCCGCTCCATGTACAAGTACCTCTCCGCTCAATGTACAAGTACATCTCCGCTCCATGTACAAGTACATCTCTGCTCCATGTACAAGTACCTCTCCGCTCAATGTACAAGTACATCTCCGCTCCATGTACAAGTACCTCTCCGCTCCATGTACAAGTACCTCTCCGCTCCATGTACAAGTACCTCTCCGCTCCATGTACAAGTACCTCTCCGCTCCATGTACAAGTACCTCTCCGCTCAATGTCAAGTGTCGACAGTACCTCTCCGCTCCATGTACAAATACCTCTCCGCTCTCATGTACAAGTACCTCTCCGCTCCATGTACAAGTACCTCTCCGCTCAATGTCATGTGTCGACAGTACCTCTCCGCTCCATGTACAAGTACCTCTCCGCTCCATGTACAAGTAGCTCTCCGCTCAATGTACAAGTGTCGACAGTACCTTTCCGCTCCATGTACAAATACCTCTCCGCTCTCATGTACAAGTACCTCTCCGCTCCATGTACAAGTACCTCTCCGCTCAATGTACAAATACCTCTCCGCTCCATGTATAAGTACCTCTCCGCTCTATGTACAAGTACCTCTCCGCTCCATGTACAAGTACCTCTCCGCTCAATGTACAAATACCTCTCCGCTCCATGTACAAGTAGCTCTCCGCTGAATGTACAAGTGTCGACAGTACCTCTCCGCTCAATGTACAAGTACCTCTCCGCTCAATGTACAAATACCTCTCCGCTCCATGTACAAGTACCTCTCCGCTCAATGTCAAGTATCGACAGTACCTCTCCGCTCCATGTACAAGTACCTCTCCGCTGAATGTACAAGTGTCGACAGTACCTCTCCGCTCAATGTACAAGTACCTCTCCGCTCCATGTACAAGTACCTCTCCGCTCTCATGTACAAGTACCTCTCCGCTCCATGTACAAGTACCTCTCCGCTCAATGTACAAGTACCTCTGCGCTCCATGTACAAGTACCTCTCCGCTCAATGTACAAGTACCTCTCCGCTCAATGTACAAGTGTCGACAGTACCTCTCCGCTCCATGTACAAGTACCTCTCCGCTCAATGTACAAGTGTCGACAGTACCTCTACGCTCAATGTACAAGTGTCGACAGTACCTCTCCGCTCTCATGTACAAGTACCTCTCCGATCCATGTACAAGTACATCTCCGCTCCATGTACAAGTACATCTCCGCTCAATGTACAAGTACCTCTCCGCTCCATGTACAAGTACCTCTCCGCTCCATGTACAAGTACCTCTCCGCTCCATGTACAAGTACCTCTCCGCTCCATGTACAAGTACCTCTCCGCTCAATGTACAAGTACCTCTCCGCTCCATGTACAAGTACCTCTCCGCTCAATGTACAAGTACCTCTCCGCTCCATGTACAAGTACCTCTCCGCTCCATGTACAAGTACCTCTCCGCTCCATGTACAAGTACCTCTCCGCTCAATGTCAAGTATCGACAGTACCTCTCCGCTCCATGTACAAGTACCTCTCCGCTGAATGTACAAGTGTCGACAGTACCTCTCCGCTCAATGTACAAGTACCTCTCCGCTCCATGTACAAGTACCTCTCCGCTCTCATGTACAAGTACCTCTCCGCTCCATGTACAAGTACCTCTCCGCTCAATGTACAAGTACCTCTGCGCTCCATGTACAAGTACCTCTCCGCTCAATGTACAAGTACCTCTCCGCTCAATGTACAAGTGTCGACAGTACCTCTCCGCTCCATGTACAAGTACCTCTCCGCTCAATGTACAAGTGTCGACAGTACCTCTACGCTCAATGTACAAGTGTCGACAGTACCTCTCCGCTCTCATGTACAAGTACCTCTCCGATCCATGTACAAGTACATCTCCGCTCCATGTACAAGTACATCTCCGCTCAATGTACAAGTACCTCTCCGCTCCATGTACAAGTACCTCTCCGCTCCATGTACAAGTACATCTCTGCTCCATGTACAAGTACCTCTCCGCTCAATGTACAAGTACATCTCCGCTCCATGTACAAGTACCTCTCCGCTCCATGTACAAGTACATCTCCGCTCCATGTACAAGTACCTCTCCGCTCCATGTACAAGTACCTCTCCGCTCAATGTACAAGTACATCTCCGCTCCATGTACAAGTACCTCTCCGCTCCATGTACAAGTACCTCTCCGCTCCATGTACAAGTACCTCTCCGCTCAATGTCAAGTATCGACAGTACCTCTCCGCTCCATGTACAAGTACCTCTCCGCTGAATGTACAAGTGTCGACAGTACCTCTCCGCTCAATGTACAAGTACCTCTCCGCTCCATGTACAAGTACCTATCCGCTCTCATGTACAAGTACCTCTCCGCTCCATGTACAAGTACCTCTCCGCTCAATGTACAAGTACCTCTGCGCTCCATGTACAAGTACCTCTCCGCTCAATGTACAAGTACCTCTCCGCTCAATGTACAAGTGTCGACAGTACCTCTCCGCTCCATGTACAAGTACCTCTCCGCTCAATGTACAAGTGTCGACAGTACCTCTACGCTCAATGTACAAGTGTCGACAGTACCTCTCCGCTCTCATGTACAAGTACCTCTCCGATCCATGTACAAGTACATCTCCGCTCCATGTACAAGTACATCTCCGCTCAATGTACAAGTACCTCTCCGCTCCATGTACAAGTACCTCTCCGCTCCATGTACAAGTGCATCTCTGCTCCATGTACAAGTACCTCTCCGCTCAATGTACAAGTACATCTCCGCTCCATGTACAAGTACCTCTCCGCTCCATGTACAAGTACATCTCCGCTCCATGTACAAGTACCTCTCCGCTCCATGTACAAGTACCTCTCCGCTCAATGTACAAGTACATCTCCGCTCCATGTACAAGTACCTCTCCGCTCCATGTACAAGTACATCTCCGCTCCATGTACAAGTACCTCTCCGCTCAATGTACAAGTACATCTCCGCTCCATGTACAAGTACATCTCCACTCCATGTACAAGTACCTCTCCGCTCAATGTACAAGTACATCTCTGCTCCATGTACCAGTACCTCTCCGCTCAATGTACAAGTACATCTCCACTCCATGTACAAGTACCTCTCCGCTCAATGTACAAGTACATCTCCGCTCCATGTACCAGTACCTCTCCGCTCAATGTACAAGTACATCTCCACTCCATGTACAAGTACCTCTCCGCTCAATGTACAAGTACATCTCCGCTCCATGTACCAGTACCTCTCCGCTCCATGTACAAGTACATCTCTGCTCCATGTACAAGTACCTCTCCGCTCAATGTACAAGTACATCTCCGCTCCATGTACAAGTACCTCTCCGCTCCATGTACAAGTACATCTCCGCTCCATGTACAAGTACCTCTCCGCTCCATGTACAAGTACCTCTCCGCTCAATGTACAAGTACATCTCCGCTCCATGTACAAGTACCTCTCCGCTCAATGTCAAGTATCGACAGTACCTCTCCGCTCCATGTACAAGTACCTCTCCGCTGAATGTACAAGTGTCGACAGTACCTCTCCGCTCAATGTACAAGTACCTCTCCGCTCCATGTACAAGTACCTCTCCGCTCTCATGTACAAGTACCTCTCCGCTCCATGTACAAGTACCTCTCCGCTCAATGTACAAGTACCTCTGCGCTCCATGTACAAGTACCTCTCCGCTCAATGTACAAGTACCTCTCCGCTCAATGTACAAGTGTCGACAGTACCTCTCCGCTCCATGTACAAGTACCTCTCCGCTCAATGTACAAGTGTCGACAGTACCTCTACGCTCAATGTACAAGTGTCGACAGTACCTCTCCGCTCTCATGTACAAGTACCTCTCCGATCCATGTACAAGTACATCTCCGCTCCATGTACAAGTACATCTCCGCTCAATGTACAAGTACCTCTCCGCTCCATGTACAAGTACCTCTCCGCTCCATGTACAAGTACATCTCTGCTCCATGTACAAGTACCTCTCCGCTCAATGTACAAGTACATCTCCGCTCCATGTACAAGTACCTCTCCGCTCCATGTACAAGTACATCTCCGCTCCATGTACAAGTACCTCTCCGCTCCATGTACAAGTACCTCTCCGCTCAATGTACAAGTACATCTCCGCTCCATGTACAAGTACATCTCCGCTCAATGTACAAGTACATCTCCGCTCCATGTACCAGTACCTCTCCGCTCAATGTACAAGTACCTCTCCGCTCAATGTACAAGTACATCTCCGCTCCATGTACAAGTACGTCTCCGCTCAATGTATAAGTACCTCTCCGCTCCATGTACAAGTACCTCTCCGCTCCATGTACAAGTACATCTCCGCTCCATGTACAAGTACATCTCCGCTCCATGTACAAGTACCTCTCCGCTCCATGTACAAGTACCTCTCCGCTCCATGTACAAGTACATCTCTGCTCCATGTACAAGTACCTCTCCGCTCAATGTACAAGTACATCTCCGCTCCATGTACAAGTACCTCTCCGCTCCATGTACAAGTACATCTCCGCTCCATGTACAAGTACATCTCCGCTCAATGTACAAGTACCTCTCCGCTCCATGTACAAGTACCTCTCCGCTCCATGTACAAGTACCTCTCCGCTCCATGTACAAGTACCTCTCCGCTCAATGTCAAGTGTCGACAGTACCTCTCCGCTCCATGTACAAATACCTCTCCGCTCTCATGTACAAGTACCTCTCCGCTCCATGTACAAGTACCTCTCCGCTCAATGTCATGTGTCGACAGTACCTCTCCGCTCCATGTACAAGTACCTCTCCGCTCCATGTACAAGTAGCTCTCCGCTCAATGTACAAGTGTCGACAGTACCTTTCCGCTCCATGTACAAATACCTCTCCGCTCTCATGTACAAGTACCTCTCCGCTCCATGTACAAGTACCTCTCCGCTCAATGTACAAATACCTCTCCGCTCCATGTATAAGTACCTCTCCGCTCTATGTACAAGTACCTCTCCGCTCCATGTACAAGTACCTCTCCGCTCAATGTACAAATACCTCTCCGCTCCATGTACAAGTAGCTCTCCGCTGAATGTACAAGTGTCGACAGTACCTCTCCGCTCAATGTACAAGTACCTCTCCGCTCAATGTACAAATACCTCTCCGCTCCATGTACAAGTACCTCTCCGCTCAATGTCAAGTATCGACAGTACCTCTCCGCTCCATGTACAAGTACCTCTCCGCTGAATGTACAAGTGTCGACAGTACCTCTCCGCTCAATGTACAAGTACCTCTCCGCTCCATGTACAAGTACCTCTCCGCTCTCATGTACAAGTACCTCTCCGCTCCATGTACAAGTACCTCTCCGCTCAATGTACAAGTACCTCTGCGCTCCATGTACAAGTACCTCTCCGCTCAATGTACAAGTACCTCTCCGCTCAATGTACAAGTGTCGACAGTACCTCTCCGCTCCATGTACAAGTACCTCTCCGCTCAATGTACAAGTGTCGACAGTACCTCTACGCTCAATGTACAAGTGTCGACAGTACCTCTCCGCTCTCATGTACAAGTACCTCTCCGATCCATGTACAAGTACATCTCCGCTCCATGTACAAGTACATCTCCGCTCAATGTACAAGTACCTCTCCGCTCCATGTACAAGTACCTCTCCGCTCCATGTACAAGTACCTCTCCGCTCCATGTACAAGTACCTCTCCGCTCCATGTACAAGTACCTCTCCGCTCAATGTACAAGTACCTCTCCGCTCCATGTACAAGTACCTCTCCGCTCAATGTACAAGTACCTCTCCGCTCCATGTACAAGTACCTCTCCGCTCCATGTACAAGTACCTCTCCGCTCCATGTACAAGTACCTCTCCGCTCAATGTCAAGTATCGACAGTACCTCTCCGCTCCATGTACAAGTACCTCTCCGCTGAATGTACAAGTGTCGACAGTACCTCTCCGCTCAATGTACAAGTACCTCTCCGCTCCATGTACAAGTACCTCTCCGCTCTCATGTACAAGTACCTCTCCGCTCCATGTACAAGTACCTCTCCGCTCAATGTACAAGTACCTCTGCGCTCCATGTACAAGTACCTCTCCGCTCAATGTACAAGTACCTCTCCGCTCAATGTACAAGTGTCGACAGTACCTCTCCGCTCCATGTACAAGTACCTCTCCGCTCAATGTACAAGTGTCGACAGTACCTCTACGCTCAATGTACAAGTGTCGACAGTACCTCTCCGCTCTCATGTACAAGTACCTCTCCGATCCATGTACAAGTACATCTCCGCTCCATGTACAAGTACATCTCCGCTCAATGTACAAGTACCTCTCCGCTCCATGTACAAGTACCTCTCCGCTCCATGTACAAGTACATCTCTGCTCCATGTACAAGTACCTCTCCGCTCAATGTACAAGTACATCTCCGCTCCATGTACAAGTACCTCTCCGCTCCATGTACAAGTACATCTCCGCTCCATGTACAAGTACCTCTCCGCTCCATGTACAAGTACCTCTCCGCTCAATGTACAAGTACATCTCCGCTCCATGTACAAGTACCTCTCCGCTCCATGTACAAGTACCTCTCCGCTCCATGTACAAGTACCTCTCCGCTCAATGTCAAGTATCGACAGTACCTCTCCGCTCCATGTACAAGTACCTCTCCGCTGAATGTACAAGTGTCGACAGTACCTCTCCGCTCAATGTACAAGTACCTCTCCGCTCCATGTACAAGTACCTATCCGCTCTCATGTACAAGTACCTCTCCGCTCCATGTACAAGTACCTCTCCGCTCAATGTACAAGTACCTCTGCGCTCCATGTACAAGTACCTCTCCGCTCAATGTACAAGTACCTCTCCGCTCAATGTACAAGTGTCGACAGTACCTCTCCGCTCCATGTACAAGTACCTCTCCGCTCAATGTACAAGTGTCGACAGTACCTCTACGCTCAATGTACAAGTGTCGACAGTACCTCTCCGCTCTCATGTACAAGTACCTCTCCGATCCATGTACAAGTACATCTCCGCTCCATGTACAAGTACATCTCCGCTCAATGTACAAGTACCTCTCCGCTCCATGTACAAGTACCTCTCCGCTCCATGTACAAGTGCATATCTGCTCCATGTACAAGTACCTCTCCGCTCAATGTACAAGTACATCTCCGCTCCATGTACAAGTACCTCTCCGCTCCATGTACAAGTACATCTCCGCTCCATGTACAAGTACCTCTCCGCTCCATGTACAAGTACCTCTCCGCTCAATGTACAAGTACATCTCCGCTCCATGTACAAGTACCTCTCCGCTCCATGTACAAGTACATCTCCGCTCCATGTACAAGTACCTCTCCGCTCAATGTACAAGTACATCTCCGCTCCATGTACAAGTACATCTCCACTCCATGTACAAGTACCTCTCCGCTCAATGTACAAGTACATCTCTGCTCCATGTACCAGTACCTCTCCGCTCAATGTACAAGTACATCTCCACTCCATGTACAAGTACCTCTCCGCTCAATGTACAAGTACATCTCCGCTCCATGTACCAGTACCTCTCCGCTCAATGTACAAGTACATCTCCACTCCATGTACAAGTACCTCTCCGCTCAATGTACAAGTACATCTCCGCTCCATGTACCAGTACCTCTCCGCTCCATGTACAAGTACATCTCTGCTCCATGTACAAGTACCTCTCCGCTCAATGTACAAGTACATCTCCGCTCCATGTACAAGTACCTCTCCGCTCCATGTACAAGTACATCTCCGCTCCATGTACAAGTACCTCTCCGCTCCATGTACAAGTACCTCTCCGCTCAATGTACAAGTACATCTCCGCTCCATGTACAAGTACCTCTCCGCTCAATGTCAAGTATCGACAGTACCTCTCCGCTCCATGTACAAGTACCTCTCCGCTGAATGTACAAGTGTCGACAGTACCTCTCCGCTCAATGTACAAGTACCTCTCCGCTCCATGTACAAGTACCTCTCCGCTCTCATGTACAAGTACCTCTCCGCTCCATGTACAAGTACCTCTCCGCTCAATGTACAAGTACCTCTGCGCTCCATGTACAAGTACCTCTCCGCTCAATGTACAAGTACCTCTCCGCTCAATGTACAAGTGTCGACAGTACCTCTCCGCTCCATGTACAAGTACCTCTCCGCTCAATGTACAAGTGTCGACAGTACCTCTACGCTCAATGTACAAGTGTCGACAGTACCTCTCCGCTCTCATGTACAAGTACCTCTCCGATCCATGTACAAGTACATCTCCGCTCCATGTACAAGTACATCTCCGCTCAATGTACAAGTACCTCTCCGCTCCATGTACAAGTACCTCTCCGCTCCATGTACAAGTACATCTCTGCTCCATGTACAAGTACCTCTCCGCTCAATGTACAAGTACATCTCCGCTCCATGTACAAGTACCTCTCCGCTCCATGTACAAGTACATCTCCGCTCCATGTACAAGTACCTCTCCGCTCCATGTACAAGTACCTCTCCGCTCAATGTACAAGTACATCTCCGCTCCATGTACAAGTACATCTCCGCTCAATGTACAAGTACATCTCCGCTCCATGTACCAGTACCTCTCCGCTCAATGTACAAGTACCTCTCCGCTCAATGTACAAGTACATCTCCGCTCCATGTACAAGTACGTCTCCGCTCAATGTATAAGTACCTCTCCGCTCCATGTACAAGTACCTCTCCGCTCCATGTACAAGTACATCTCCGCTCCATGTACAAGTACATCTCCGCTCCATGTACAAGTACCTCTCCGCTCCATGTACAAGTACCTCTCCGCTCCATGTACAAGTACATCTCTGCTCCATGTACAAGTACCTCTCCGCTCAATGTACAAGTACATCTCCGCTCCATGTACAAGTACCTCTCCGCTCCATGTACAAGTACATCTCCGCTCCATGTACAAGTACATCTCCGCTCAATGTACAAGTACCTCTCCGCTCCATGTACAAGTACCTCTCCGCTCCATGTACAAGTACCTCTCCGCTCCATGTACAAGTACCTCTCCGCTCCATGTACAAGTACCTCTCCGCTCAATGTACAAGTACCTCTCCGCTCCATGTACAAGTACCTCTCCGCTCAATGTACAAGTACCTCTCCGCTCCATGTACAAGTACCTCTCCGCTCCATGTACAAGTACCTCTCCGCTCCATGTACAAGTACCTCTCCGCTCAATGTCAAGTATCGACAGTACCTCTCCGCTCCATGTACAAGTACCTCTCCGCTGAATGTACAAGTGTCGACAGTACCTCTCTGCTCAATGTACAAGTACCTCTCCGCTCCATGTACAAGTACCTCTCCGCTCTCATGTACAAGTACCTCTCCGCTCCATGTACAAGTACCTCTCCGCTCAATGTACAAGTACCTCTGCGCTCCATGTACAAGTACCTCTCCGCTCAATGTACAAGTACCTCTCCGCTCAATGTACAAGTGTCGACAGTACCTCTCCGCTCCATGTACAAGTACCTCTCCGCTCAATGTACAAGTGTCGACAGTACCTCTACGCTCAATGTACAAGTGTCGACAGTACCTCTCCGCTCTCATGTACAAGTACCTCTCCGATCCATGTACAAGTACATCTCCGCTCCATGTACAAGTACATCTCCGCTCAATGTACAAGTACCTCTCCGCTCCATGTACAAGTACCTCTCCGCTCCATGTACAAGTACATCTCTGCTCCATGTACAAGTACCTCTCCGCTCAATGTACAAGTACATCTCCGCTCCATGTACAAGTACCTCTCCGCTCCATGTACAAGTACATCTCCGCTCCATGTACAAGTACCTCTCCGCTCCATGTACAAGTACCTCTCCGCTCAATGTACAAGTACATCTCCGCTCCATGTACAAGTACCTCTCCGCTCCATGTACAAGTACCTCTCCGCTCCATGTACAAGTACCTCTCCGCTCAATGTCAAGTATCGACAGTACCTCTCCGCTCCATGTACAAGTACCTCTCCGCTGAATGTACAAGTGTCGACAGTACCTCTCCGCTCAATGTACAAGTACCTCTCCGCTCCATGTACAAGTACCTCTCCGCTTTCATGTACACGTACCTCTCCGCTCCATGTACAAGTACCTCTCCGCTCAATGTACAAGTACCTCTGCGCTCCATGTACAAGTACCTCTCCGCTCAATGTACAAGTACCTCTCCGCTCAATGTACAAGTGTCGACAGTACCTCTCCGCTCCATGTACAAGTACCTCTCCGCTCAATGTACAAGTGTCGACAGTACCTCTACGCTCAATGTACAAGTGTCGACAGTACCTCTCCGCTCTCATGTACAAGTACCTCTCCGATCCATGTACAAGTACATCTCCGCTCCATGTACAAGTACATCTCCGCTCAATGTACAAGTACCTCTCCGCTCCATGTACAAGTACCTCTCCGCTCCATGTACAAGTACATCTCTGCTCCATGTACAAGTACCTCTCCGCTCAATGTACAAGTACATCTCCGCTCCATGTACAAGTACCTCTCCGCTCCATGTACAAGTACATCTCCGCTCCATGTACAAGTACCTCTCCGCTCCATGTACAAGTACCTCTCCGCTCAATGTACAAGTACATCTCCGCTCCATGTACAAGTACCTCTCCGCTCCATGTACAAGTACCTCTCCGCTCCATGTACAAGTACCTCTCCGCTCAATGTCAAGTATCGACAGTACCTCTCCGCTCCATGTACAAGTACCTCTCCGCTGAATGTACAAGTGTTGACAGTACCTCTCCGCTCAATGTACAAGTACCTCTCGGCTCCATGTACAAGTACCTCTCCGCTTTCATGTACACGTACCTCTCCGCTCCATGTACAAGTACCTCTCCGCTCAATGTACAAGTACCTCTGCGCTCCATGTACAAGTACCTCTCCGCTCAATGTACAAGTACCTCTCCGCTCAATGTACAAGTGTCGACAGTACCTCTCCGCTCCATGTACAAGTACCTCTCCGCTCAATGTACAAGTGTCGACAGTACCTCTACGCTCAATGTACAAGTGTCGACAGTACCTCTCCGCTCTCATGTACAAGTACCTCTCCGATCCATGTACAAGTACATCTCCGCTCCATGTACAAGTACATCTCCGCTCAATGTACAAGTACCTCTCCGCTCCATGTACAAGTACCTCTCCGCTCCATGTACAAGTACATCTCTGCTCCATGTACAAGTACCTCTCCGCTCAATGTACAAGTACATCTCCGCTCCATGTACAAGTACCTCTCCGCTCCATGTACAAGTACATCTCCGCTCCATGTACAAGTACCTCTCCGCTCCATGTACAAGTACCTCTCCGCTCAATGTACAAGTACATCTCCGCTCCATGTACAAGTACATCTCCGCTCAATGTACAAGTACATCTCCGCTCCATGTACCAGTACCTCTCCGCTCAATGTACAAGTACCTCTCCGCTCAATGTACAAGTACATCTCCGCTCCATGTACAAGTACGTCTCCGCTCAATGTATAAGTACCTCTCCGCTCCATGTACAAGTACCTCTCCGCTCCATGTACAAGTACATCTCCGCTCCATGTACAAGTACATCTCCGCTCCATGTACAAGTACCTCTCCGCTCCATGTACAAGTACCTCTCCGCTCCATGTACAAGTACATCTCCGCTCCATGTACAAGTACCTCTCCGCTCAATGTACAAGTACATCTCCGCTCCATGTACAAGTACATCTCCACTCCATGTACAAGTACCTCTCCGCTCAATGTACAAGTACATCTCCGCTCCATGTACCAGTACCTCTCCGCTCAATGTACAAGTACATCTCCACTCCATGTACAAGTACCTCTCCGCTCAATGTACAAGTACATCTCCGCTCCATGTACCAGTACCTCTCCGCTCAATGTACAAGTACATCTCCACTCCATGTACCAGTACCTCTCCGCTCAATGTACAAGTACATCTCCGCTCCATGTACAAGTACCTCTCCGCTCAATGTACAAGTACCTCTCCGCTCAATGTACAAGTACATCTCCGCTCCATGTACCAGTACCTCTCCGCTCAATGTACAAGTACATCTGCGCTCCATGTAGGGCTGGGTATCGTTCAAAATTTTTCGATATCGATACCGTTTCGATACTTGGATTTCGATACCGGTTCCTGAACGATACTTTTTTCGATACCAATTTTTAGAAAAATCCATTTTAACAAAAATAAAACTGCATTACACATTGAAATTATTTTACAAATCTTTAGTTTCCCCCCATCTTAAGTTTTACAGCAGAAAAAAATAAAACCTACTGTATTTAACATAACTTTAAGTTCTCTAAACGTATTGCCGTCCCTACAAAAAATATTGGAGTACTACAAAGGAAAGAAATGTAGCTAAAACAAATAAATCAGTGGAATAGTTTTCAGTGCAAAACAGAGAGTTGCAAATCAGGGTTTAATGCTCACTGATGCAACAGAACTCTATTCTTGTACAAACTGATGAGATGGCTCCACTTCATGCATGGAAGACTAGTTGAGCATTGACTAGCCTATCAATATAGCCTTATATGCCACAAAGTGAATCGCATTTATATTCAACAAACTATCATGACATCAGCGTTTGTTAACGAGTTGCTAAAAATACATGGGCGATAACTGCCCGCTTGCACATAACGCTAATTAATTAAACATTAACGCTAGCGTTGCAGATCAGTGTGCTCACTGCTGCAACAGAACGTCATTCTTGTCAAATCTGACGAGACAGCTCAACTTCACTGACTAGCCAATCAATATAAATGAATCGCATTTACATTCAACAAACTATCATGACATCAGCGTTTGTTAACGAGTTGCTAAAAATACACAATGCCCGCTTGCGCATAACGTTACGGCGGCAATTAATTAAACGATCTAATGCTACAACTCACAGCCAGATGCATGGATTTGTCAGACTGAGGGATCTGATAACCGCTAACTTGCGGTAAGCTGAGCTGACCCACCTCTCAATTATTTCTCTTGTCTGTGGAAACCAGTCCGTGTTGTTTCTGTTTCTTTTCCTGCTTTTCATCATCTTCGCCATATGGTAATCCAGGATAGGAGTAGCTTGAGTGGCTAACTTCTTGTATACTATCCGCACCGCACGCCTGGCTCACAGTCACAACAAACACACCGGCTAAAGTGGGCGTAACGTTTCCTGCATGCCTCTACATGACAGCCAATCAACAGCCGTATTAGAGCGCGGCGTGCAAGCATGTCGCATGCTTATAGGCTCAATGACGCTGTTTTGTTTTGGTATCGAAAATTGGTATCGATTGACAAGGGAGGCTTCGATACCCCTTAGTATCGATGTTTCCATTTCGGTGCCAAGTAAGTATCGAAACTCGATACCCAGCCCTAGCTCCATGTACAAGTACCTCTCCGCTCAATGTACAAGTACCTCTCCGCTCAATGTACAAGTACCTCTCCGCTCCATGTACAAGTACCTCTCCGCTCCATGTACAAGTACCTCTCCGCTCCATGTACAAGTACCTCTCCGCTCCATGTACAAGTACATCTCTGCTCCATGTACAAGTACCTCTCCGCTCAATGTACAAGTACATCTCCGCTCCATGTACAAGTACCTCTCCGCTCCATGTACAAGTACATCTCCGCTCCATGTACAAGTACCTCTCCGCTCCATGTACAAGTACCTCTCCGCTCAATGTACAAGTACATCTCCGCTCCATGTACAAGTACATCTCTGCTCCATGTACAAGTACCTCTCCGCTCAATGTACAAGTACATCTCCGCTCCATGTACAAGTACCTCTCCGCTCCATGTACAAGTACCTCTCCGCTCCATGTACAAGTACCTCTCCGCTCCATGTACAAGTACCTCTCCGCTCCATGTACAAGTACCTCTCCGCTCAATGTCAAGTGTCGACAGTACCTCTCCGCTCCATGTACAAATACCTCTCCGCTCTCATGTACAAGTACCTCTCCGCTCCATGTACAAGTACCTCTCCGCTCAATGTCAAGTGTCGACAGTACCTCTCCGCTCCATGTACAAATACCTCTCCGCTCCATGTACAAGTACCTCTCCGCTCTCATGTACAAGTACCTCTCCGCTCCATGTACAAGTAGCTCTCCGCTCAATGTACAAGTGTCGACAGTACCTTTCCGCTCCATGTACAAATACCTCTCCGCTCTCATGTACAAGTACCTCTCCGCTCCATGTACAAGTACCTCTCCGCTCAATGTACAAATACCTCTCCGCTCCATGTATAAGTACCTCTCCGCTCTATGTACAAGTACCTCTCCGCTCCATGTACAAGTACCTCCCCGCTCAATGTACAAATACCTCTCCGCTCCATGTACAAGTAGCTCTCCGCTGAATGTACAAGTGTCGACAGTACCTCTCCGCTCAATGTACAAGTACCTCTCCGCTCAATGTACAAATACCTCTCCGCTCCATGTACAAGTACCTCTCCGCTCAATGTCAAGTATCGACAGTACCTCTCCGCTCCATGTACAAGTACCTCTCCGCTGAATGTACAAGTGTCGACAGTACCTCTCCGCTCAATGTACAAGTACCTCTCCGCTCCATGTACAAGTACCTCTCCGCTCTCATGTACAAGTACCTCTCCGCTCCATGTACAAGTACCTCTCCGCTCAATGTACAAGTACCTCTGCGCTCCATGTACAAGTACCTCTCCGCTCAATGTACAAGTACCTCTCCGCTCAATGTACAAGTGTCGACAGTACCTCTCCGCTCCATGTACAAGTACCTCTCCGCTCAATGTACAAGTGTCGACAGTACCTCTACGCTCAATGTACAAGTGTCGACAGTACCTCTCCGCTCTCATGTACAAGTACCTCTCCGATCCATGTACAAGTACATCTCCGCTCCATGTACAAGTACATCTCCGCTCAATGTACAAGTACCTCTCCGCTCCATGTACAAGTACCTCTCCGCTCCATGTACAAGTACCTCTCCGCTCCATGTACAAGTACCTCTCCGCTCCATGTACAAGTACCTCTCCGCTCAATGTACAAGTACCTCTCCGCTCCATGTACAAGTACCTCTCCGCTCAATGTACAAGTACCTCTCCGCTCCATGTACAAGTACCTCTCCGCTCCATGTACAAGTACCTCTCCGCTCCATGTACAAGTACCTCTCCGCTCAATGTCAAGTATCGACAGTACCTCTCCGCTCCATGTACAAGTACCTCTCCGCTGAATGTACAAGTGTCGACAGTACCTCTCCGCTCAATGTACAAGTACCTCTCCGCTCCATGTACAAGTACCTCTCCGCTCTCATGTACAAGTACCTCTCCGCTCCATGTACAAGTACCTCTCCGCTCAATGTACAAGTACCTCTGCGCTCCATGTACAAGTACCTCTCCGCTCAATGTACAAGTACCTCTCCGCTCAATGTACAAGTGTCGACAGTACCTCTCCGCTCCATGTACAAGTACCTCTCCGCTCAATGTACAAGTGTCGACAGTACCTCTACGCTCAATGTACAAGTGTCGACAGTACCTCTCCGCTCTCATGTACAAGTACCTCTCCGATCCATGTACAAGTACATCTCCGCTCCATGTACAAGTACATCTCCGCTCAATGTACAAGTACCTCTCCGCTCCATGTACAAGTACCTCTCCGCTCCATGTACAAGTACATCTCTGCTCCATGTACAAGTACCTCTCCGCTCAATGTACAAGTACATCTCCGCTCCATGTACAAGTACCTCTCCGCTCCATGTACAAGTACATCTCCGCTCCATGTACAAGTACCTCTCCGCTCCATGTACAAGTACCTCTCCGCTCAATGTACAAGTACATCTCCGCTCCATGTACAAGTACCTCTCCGCTCCATGTACAAGTACCTCTCCGCTCCATGTACAAGTACCTCTCCGCTCAATGTCAAGTATCGACAGTACCTCTCCGCTCCATGTACAAGTACCTCTCCGCTGAATGTACAAGTGTCGACAGTACCTCTCCGCTCAATGTACAAGTACCTCTCCGCTCCATGTACAAGTACCTCTCCGCTCTCATGTACAAGTACCTCTCCGCTCCATGTACAAGTACCTCTCCGCTCAATGTACAAGTACCTCTGCGCTCCATGTACAAGTACCTCTCCGCTCAATGTACAAGTACCTCTCCGCTCAATGTACAAGTGTCGACAGTACCTCTCCGCTCCATGTACAAGTACCTCTCCGCTCAATGTACAAGTGTCGACAGTACCTCTACGCTCAATGTACAAGTGTCGACAGTACCTCTCCGCTCTCATGTACAAGTACCTCTCCGATCCATGTACAAGTACATCTCCGCTCCATGTACAAGTACATCTCCGCTCAATGTACAAGTACCTCTCCGCTCCATGTACAAGTACCTCTCCGCTCCATGTACAAGTACATCTCTGCTCCATGTACAAGTACCTCTCCGCTCAATGTACAAGTACATCTCCGCTCCATGTACAAGTACCTCTCCGCTCCATGTACAAGTACATCTCCGCTCCATGTACAAGTACCTCTCCGCTCCATGTACAAGTACCTCTCCGCTCAATGTACAAGTACATCTCCGCTCCATGTACAAGTACCTCTCCGCTCCATGTACAAGTACATCTCCGCTCCATGTACAAGTACCTCTCCGCTCAATGTACAAGTACATCTCCGCTCCATGTACAAGTACATCTCCACTCCATGTACAAGTACCTCTCCGCTCAATGTACAAGTACATCTCTGCTCCATGTACCAGTACCTCTCCGCTCAATGTACAAGTACATCTCCACTCCATGTACAAGTACCTCTCCGCTCAATGTACAAGTACATCTCCGCTCCATGTACCAGTACCTCTCCGCTCAATGTACAAGTACATCTCCACTCCATGTACAAGTACCTCTCCGCTCAATGTACAAGTACATCTCCGCTCCATGTACCAGTACCTCTCCGCTCCATGTACAAGTACATCTCTGCTCCATGTACAAGTACCTCTCCGCTCAATGTACAAGTACATCTCCGCTCCATGTACAAGTACCTCTCCGCTCCATGTACAATTACATCTCCGCTCCATGTACAAGTACCTCTCCGCTCAATGTACAAGTACATCTCCACTCCATGTACAAGTACCTCTCCGCTCAATGTACAAGTACATCTCCGCTCCATGTACCAGTACCTCTCCGCTCAATGTACAAGTACATCTCCACTCCATGTACAAGTACCTCTCCGCTCAATGTACAAGTACATCTCCGCTCCATGTACCAGTACCTCTCCGCTCCATGTACAAGTACCTCTCCGCTCAATGTACAAGTGTCGACAGTACCTCTCCGCTCCATGTACAAGTACCTCTCCGCTCAATGTACAAGTGTCGACAGTACCTCTACGCTCAATGTACAAGTGTCGACAGTACCTCTCCGCTCTCATGTACAAGTACCTCTCCGATCCATGTACAAGTACATCTCCGCTCCATGTACAAGTACATCTCCGCTCAATGTACAAGTACCTCTCCGCTCCATGTACAAGTACCTCTCCGCTCCATGTACAAGTACATCTCTGCTCCATGTACAAGTACCTCTCCGCTCAATGTACAAGTACATCTCCGCTCCATGTACAAGTACCTCTCCGCTCCATGTACAAGTACATCTCCGCTCCATGTACAAGTACCTCTCCGCTCCATGTACAAGTACCTCTCCGCTCAATGTACAAGTACATCTCCGCTCCATGTACAAGTACCTCTCCGCTCCATGTACAAGTACCTCTCCGCTCCATGTACAAGTACCTCTCCGCTCAATGTCAAGTATCGACAGTACCTCTCCGCTCCATGTACAAGTACCTCTCCGCTGAATGTACAAGTGTCGACAGTACCTCTCCGCTCAATGTACAAGTACCTCTCCGCTCCATGTACAAGTACCTCTCCGCTCTCATGTACAAGTACCTCTCCGCTCCATGTACAAGTACCTCTCCGCTCAATGTACAAGTACCTCTGCGCTCCATGTACAAGTACCTCTCCGCTCAATGTACAAGTACCTCTCCGCTCAATGTACAAGTGTCGACAGTACCTCTCCGCTCCATGTACAAGTACCTCTCCGCTCAATGTACAAGTGTCGACAGTACCTCTACGCTCAATGTACAAGTGTCGACAGTACCTCTCCGCTCTCATGTACAAGTACCTCTCCGATCCATGTACAAGTACATCTCCGCTCCATGTACAAGTACATCTCCGCTCAATGTACAAGTACCTCTCCGCTCCATGTACAAGTACCTCTCCGCTCCATGTACAAGTACATCTCTGCTCCATGTACAAGTACCTCTCCGCTCAATGTACAAGTACATCTCCGCTCCATGTACAAGTACCTCTCCGCTCCATGTACAAGTACATCTCCGCTCCATGTACAAGTACCTCTCCGCTCCATGTACAAGTACCTCTCCGCTCAATGTACAAGTACATCTCCGCTCCATGTACAAGTACCTCTCCGCTCCATGTACAAGTACATCTCCGCTCCATGTACAAGTACCTCTCCGCTCAATGTACAAGTACATCTCCGCTCCATGTACAAGTACATCTCCACTCCATGTACAAGTACCTCTCCGCTCAATGTACAAGTACATCTCTGCTCCATGTACCAGTACCTCTCCGCTCAATGTACAAGTACATCTCCACTCCATGTACAAGTACCTCTCCGCTCAATGTACAAGTACATCTCCGCTCCATGTACCAGTACCTCTCCGCTCAATGTACAAGTACATCTCCACTCCATGTACAAGTACCTCTCCGCTCAATGTACAAGTACATCTCCGCTCCATGTACCAGTACCTCTCCGCTCCATGTACAAGTACATCTCTGCTCCATGTACAAGTACCTCTCCGCTCAATGTACAAGTACATCTCCGCTCCATGTACAAGTACCTCTCCGCTCCATGTACAATTACATCTCCGCTCCATGTACAAGTACCTCTCCGCTCCATGTACAAGTACCTCTCCGCTCAATGTACAAGTACATCTCCGCTCCATGTACAAGTACCTCTCCGCTCCATGTACAAGTACCTCTCCGCTCCATGTACAAGTACCTCTCCGCTCAATGTCAAGTATCGACAGTACCTCTCCGCTCCATGTACAAGTACCTCTCCGCTGAATGTACAAGTGTCGACAGTACCTCTCCGCTCAATGTACAAGTACCTCTCCGCTCCATGTACAAGTACCTCTCCGCTCTCATGTACAAGTACCTCTCCGCTCCATGTACAAGTACCTCTCCGCTCAATGTACAAGTACCTCTGCGCTCCATGTACAAGTACCTCTCCGCTCAATGTACAAGTACCTCTCCGCTCAATGTACAAGTGTCGACAGTACCTCTCCGCTCCATGTACAAGTACCTCTCCGCTCAATGTACAAGTGTCGACAGTACCTCTACGCTCAATGTACAAGTGTCGACAGTACCTCTCCGCTCTCATGTACAAGTACCTCTCCGATCCATGTACAAGTACATCTCCGCTCCATGTACAAGTACATCTCCGCTCAATGTACAAGTACCTCTCCGCTCCATGTACAAGTACCTCTCCGCTCCATGTACAAGTACATATCTGCTCCATGTACAAGTACCTCTCCGCTCAATGTACAAGTACATCTCCGCTCCATGTACAAGTACCTCTCCGCTCCATGTACAAGTACATCTCCGCTCCATGTACAAGTACCTCTCCGCTCCATGTACAAGTACCTCTCCGCTCAATGTACAAGTACATCTCCGCTCCATGTACAAGTACCTCTCCGCTCCATGTACAAGTACATCTCCGCTCCATGTACAAGTACCTCTCCGCTCAATGTACAAGTACATCTCCGCTCCATGTACAAGTACATCTCCACTCCATGTACAAGTACCTCTCCGCTCAATGTACAAGTACATCTCCGCTCCATGTACCAGTACCTCTCCGCTCAATGTACAAGTACATCTCCACTCCATGTACAAGTACCTCTCCGCTCAATGTACAAGTACATCTCCGCTCCATGTACCAGTACCTCTCCGCTCAATGTACAAGTACATCTCCACTCCATGTACAAGTACCTCTCCGCTCAATGTACAAGTACATCTCCGCTCCATGTACCAGTACCTCTCCGCTCAATGTACAAGTACATCTCCGCTCCATGTACAAGTACCTCTCCGCTCAATGTACAAGTACCTCTCCGCTCAATGTACAAGTACATCTCCGCTCCATGTACCAGTACCTCTCCGCTCAATGTACAAGTACATCTGCGCTCCATGTAGGGCTGGGTATCGTTCAAAATTTTTCGATATCGATACCGTTTCGATACTTGGATTTCGATACCGGTTCCTGAACGATACTTTTTTCGATACCAATTTTTAGAAAAATCCATTTTAACAAAAATTAAACTGCATTACACATTGAAATTATTTTACAAATCTTTAGTTTCCCCCCATCTTAAGTTTTACAGCAGAAAAAAATAAAACCTACTGTATTTAACATAACTTTAAGTTCTCTAAACGTATTGCCGTCCCTACAAAAAATATTGGAGTACTACAAAGGAAAGAAATGTAGCTAAAACAAATAAATCAGTGGAATAGTTTTCAGTGCAAAACAGAGAGTTGCAAATCAGGGTTTAATGCTCACTGATGCAACAGAACTCTATTCTTGTACAAACTGATGAGATGGCTCCACTTCATGCATGGAAGACTAGTTGAGCATTGACTAGCCTATCAATATAGCCTTATATGCCACAAAGTGAATCGCATTTATATTCAACAAACTATCATGACATCAGCGTTTGTTAACGAGTTGCTAAAAATACATGGGCGATAACTGCCCGCTTGCACATAACGCTAATTAATTAAACATTAACGCTAGCGTTGCAGATCAGTGTGCTCACTGCTGCAACAGAACGTCATTCTTGTCAAATCTGACGAGACAGCTCAACTTCACTGACTAGCCAATCAATATAAATGAATCGCATTTACATTCAACAAACTATCATGACATCAGCGTTTGTTAACGAGTTGCTAAAAATACACAATGCCCGCTTGCGCATAACGTTACGGCGGCAATTAATTAAACGATCTAATGCTACAACTCACAGCCAGATGCATGGATTTGTCAGACTGAGGGATCTGATAACCGCTAACTTGCGGTAAGCTGAGCTGACCCACCTCTCAATTATTTCTCTTGTCTGTGGAAACCAGTCCGTGTTGTTTCTGTTTCTTTTCCTGCTTTTCATCATCTTCGCCATATGGTAATCCAGGATAGGAGTAGCTTGAGTGGCTAACTTCTTGTATACTATCCGCACCGCACGCCTGGCTCACAGTCACAACAAACACACCGGCTAAAGTGGGCGTAACGTTTCCTGCATGCCTCTACATGACAGCCAATCACCAGCCGTATTAGAGCGCGGCGTGCAAGCATGTCGCATGCTTATAGGCTCAATGACGCTGTTTTGTTTTGGTATCGAAAATTGGTATCGATTGACAAGGGAGGCTTCGATACCCCTTAGTATCGATGTTTCCATTTCGGTGCCAAGTAAGTATCGAAACTCGATACCCAGCCCTAGCTCCATGTACAAGTACCTCTCCGCTCAATGTACAAGTACCTCTCCGCTCAATGTACAAGTACCTCTCCGCTCCATGTACAAGTACCTCTCCGCTCCATGTACAAGTACCTCTCCGCTCCATGTACAAGTACCTCTCCGCTCCATGTACAAGTACATCTCTGCTCCATGTACAAGTACCTCTCCGCTCAATGTACAAGTACATCTCCGCTCCATGTACAAGTACCTCTCCGCTCCATGTACAAGTACATCTCCGCTCCATGTACAAGTACCTCTCCGCTCCATGTACAAGTACCTCTCCGCTCAATGTACAAGTACATCTCCGCTCCATGTACAAGTACATCTCTGCTCCATGTACAAGTACCTCTCCGCTCAATGTACAAGTACATCTCCGCTCCATGTACAAGTACCTCTCCGCTCCATGTACAAGTACCTCTCCGCTCCATGTACAAGTACCTCTCCGCTCCATGTACAAGTACCTCTCCGCTCCATGTACAAGTACCTCTCCGCTCAATGTCAAGTGTCGACAGTACCTCTCCGCTCCATGTACAAATACCTCTCCGCTCTCATGTACAAGTACCTCTCCGCTCCATGTACAAGTACCTCTCCGCTCAATGTCAAGTGTCGACAGTACCTCTCCGCTCCATGTACAAATACCTCTCCGCTCCAGGTACAAGTACCTCTCCGCTCTCATGTACAAGTACCTCTCCGCTCCATGTACAAGTAGCTCTCCGCTCAATGTACAAGTGTCGACAGTACCTTTCCGCTCCATGTACAAATACCTCTCCGCTCTCATGTACAAGTACCTCTCCGCTCCATGTACAAGTACCTCTCCGCTCAATGTACAAATACCTCTCCGCTCCATGTATAAGTACCTCTCCGCTCTATGTACAAGTACCTCTCCGCTCCATGTACAAGTACCTCTCCGCTCAATGTACAAATACCTCTCCGCTCCATGTACAAGTAGCTCTCCGCTGAATGTACAAGTGTCGACAGTACCTCTCCGCTCAATGTACAAGTACCTCTCCGCTCAATGTACAAATACCTCTCCGCTCCATGTACAAGTACCTCTCCGCTCAATGTCAAGTATCGACAGTACCTCTCCGCTCCATGTACAAGTACCTCTCCGCTGAATGTACAAGTGTCGACAGTACCTCTCCGCTCAATGTACAAGTACCTCTCCGCTCCATGTACAAGTACCTCTCCGCTCTCATGTACAAGTACCTCTCCGCTCCATGTACAAGTACCTCTCCGCTCAATGTACAAGTACCTCTGCGCTCCATGTACAAGTACCTCTCCGCTCAATGTACAAGTACCTCTCCGCTCAATGTACAAGTACCTCTCCGCTCAATGTACAAGTGTCGACAGTACCTCTCCGCTCCATGTACAAGTACCTCTCCGCTCAATGTACAAGTGTCGACAGTACCTCTACGCTCAATGTACAAGTGTCGACAGTACCTCTCCGCTCTCATGTACAAGTACCTCTCCGATCCATGTACAAGTACATCTCCGCTCCATGTACAAGTACATCTCCGCTCAATGTACAAGTACCTCTCCGCTCCATGTACAAGTACCTCTCCGCTCCATGTACAAGTACCTCTCCGCTCCATGTACAAGTACCTCTCCGCTCCATGTACAAGTACCTCTCCGCTCAATGTACAAGTACCTCTCCGCTCCATGTACAAGTACCTCTCCGCTCAATGTACAAGTACCTCTCCGCTCCATGTACAAGTACCTCTCCGCTCCATGTACAAGTACCTCTCCGCTCCATGTACAAGTACCTCTCCGCTCAATGTCAAGTATCGACAGTACCTCTCCGCTCCATGTACAAGTACCTCTCCGCTGAATGTACAAGTGTCGACAGTACCTCTCCGCTCAATGTACAAGTACCTCTCCGCTCCATGTACAAGTACCTCTCCGCTCTCATGTACAAGTACCTCTCCGCTCCATGTACAAGTACCTCTCCGCTCAATGTACAAGTACCTCTGCGCTCCATGTACAAGTACCTCTCCGCTCAATGTACAAGTACCTCTCCGCTCAATGTACAAGTGTCGACAGTACCTCTCCGCTCCATGTACAAGTACCTCTCCGCTCAATGTACAAGTGTCGACAGTACCTCTACGCTCAATGTACAAGTGTCGACAGTACCTCTCCGCTCTCATGTACAAGTACCTCTCCGATCCATGTACAAGTACATCTCCGCTCCATGTACAAGTACATCTCCGCTCAATGTACAAGTACCTCTCCGCTCCATGTACAAGTACCTCTCCGCTCCATGTACAAGTACATCTCTGCTCCATGTACAAGTACCTCTCCGCTCAATGTACAAGTACATCTCCGCTCCATGTACAAGTACCTCTCCGCTCCATGTACAAGTACATCTCCGCTCCATGTACAAGTACCTCTCCGCTCCATGTACAAGTACCTCTCCGCTCAATGTACAAGTACATCTCCGCTCCATGTACAAGTACCTCTCCGCTCCATGTACAAGTACCTCTCCGCTCCATGTACAAGTACCTCTCCGCTCAATGTCAAGTATCGACAGTACCTCTCCGCTCCATGTACAAGTACCTCTCCGCTGAATGTACAAGTGTCGACAGTACCTCTCCGCTCAATGTACAAGTACCTCTCCGCTCCATGTACAAGTACCTCTCCGCTCTCATGTACAAGTACCTCTCCGCTCCATGTACAAGTACCTCTCCGCTCAATGTACAAGTACCTCTGCGCTCCATGTACAAGTACCTCTCCGCTCAATGTACAAGTACCTCTCCGCTCAATGTACAAGTGTCGACAGTACCTCTCCGCTCCATGTACAAGTACCTCTCCGCTCAATGTACAAGTGTCGACAGTACCTCTACGCTCAATGTACAAGTGTCGACAGTACCTCTCCGCTCTCATGTACAAGTACCTCTCCGATCCATGTACAAGTACATCTCCGCTCCATGTACAAGTACATCTCCGCTCAATGTACAAGTACCTCTCCGCTCCATGTACAAGTACCTCTCCGCTCCATGTACAAGTACATCTCTGCTCCATGTACAAGTACCTCTCCGCTCAATGTACAAGTACATCTCCGCTCCATGTACAAGTACCTCTCCGCTCCATGTACAAGTACATCTCCGCTCCATGTACAAGTACCTCTCCGCTCCATGTACAAGTACCTCTCCGCTCAATGTACAAGTACATCTCCGCTCCATGTACAAGTACCTCTCCGCTCCATGTACAAGTACATCTCCGCTCCATGTACAAGTACCTCTCCGCTCAATGTACAAGTACATCTCCGCTCCATGTACAAGTACATCTCCACTCCATGTACAAGTACCTCTCCGCTCAATGTACAAGTACATCTCCGCTCCATGTACCAGTACCTCTCCGCTCAATGTACAAGTACATCTCCACTCCATGTACAAGTACCTCTCCGCTCAATGTACAAGTACATCTCCGCTCCATGTACCAGTACCTCTCCGCTCAATGTACAAGTACATCTCCACTCCATGTACAAGTACCTCTCCGCTCAATGTACAAGTACATCTCCGCTCCATGTACCAGTACCTCTCCGCTCCATGTACAAGTACATCTCTGCTCCATGTACAAGTACCTCTCCGCTCAATGTACAAGTACATCTCCGCTCCATGTACAAGTACCTCTCCGCTCCATGTACAAGTACATCTCCGCTCCATGTACAAGTACCTCTCCGCTCCATGTACAAGTACCTCTCCGCTCAATGTACAAGTACATCTCCGCTCCATGTACAAGTACCTCTGCGCTCCATGTACAAGTACCTCTCCGCTCAATGTACAAGTACCTCTCCGCTCAATGTACAAGTGTCGACAGTACCTCTCCGCTCCATGTACAAGTACCTCTCCGCTCAATGTACAAGTGTCGACAGTACCTCTACGCTCAATGTACAAGTGTCGACAGTACCTCTCCGCTCTCATGTACAAGTACCTCTCCGATCCATGTACAAGTACATCTCCGCTCCATGTACAAGTACATCTCCGCTCAATGTACAAGTACCTCTCCGCTCCATGTACAAGTACCTCTCCGCTCCATGTACAAGTACATCTCTGCTCCATGTACAAGTACCTCTCCGCTCAATGTACAAGTACATCTCCGCTCCATGTACAAGTACCTCTCCGCTCCATGTACAAGTACATCTCCGCTCCATGTACAAGTACCTCTCCGCTCCATGTACAAGTACCTCTCCGCTCAATGTACAAGTACATCTCCGCTCCATGTACAAGTACCTCTCCGCTCCATGTACAAGTACCTCTCCGCTCCATGTACAAGTACCTCTCCGCTCAATGTCAAGTATCGACAGTACCTCTCCGCTCCATGTACAAGTACCTCTCCGCTGAATGTACAAGTGTCGACAGTACCTCTCCGCTCAATGTACAAGTACCTCTCCGCTCCATGTACAAGTACCTCTCCGCTCTCATGTACAAGTACCTCTCCGCTCCATGTACAAGTACCTCTCCGCTCAATGTACAAGTACCTCTGCGCTCCATGTACAAGTACCTCTCCGCTCAATGTACAAGTACCTCTCCGCTCAATGTACAAGTGTCGACAGTACCTCTCCGCTCCATGTACAAGTACCTCTCCGCTCAATGTACAAGTGTCGACAGTACCTCTACGCTCAATGTACAAGTGTCGACAGTACCTCTCCGCTCTCATGTACAAGTACCTCTCCGATCCATGTACAAGTACATCTCCGCTCCATGTACAAGTACATCTCCGCTCAATGTACAAGTACCTCTCCGCTCCATGTACAAGTACCTCTCCGCTCCATGTACAAGTACATCTCTGCTCCATGTACAAGTACCTCTCCGCTCAATGTACAAGTACATCTCCGCTCCATGTACAAGTACCTCTCCGCTCCATGTACAAGTACATCTCCGCTCCATGTACAAGTACCTCTCCGCTCCATGTACAAGTACCTCTCCGCTCAATGTACAAGTACATCTCCGCTCCATGTACAAGTACCTCTCCGCTCCATGTACAAGTACATCTCCGCTCCATGTACAAGTACCTCTCCGCTCAATGTACAAGTACATCTCCGCTCCATGTACAAGTACATCTCCACTCCATGTACAAGTACCTCTCCGCTCAATGTACAAGTACATCTCCGCTCCATGTACCAGTACCTCTCCGCTCAATGTACAAGTACATCTCCACTCCATGTACAAGTACCTCTCCGCTCAATGTACAAGTACATCTCCGCTCCATGTACCAGTACCTCTCCGCTCAATGTACAAGTACATCTCCACTCCATGTACAAGTACCTCTCCGCTCAATGTACAAGTACATCTCCGCTCCATGTACCAGTACCTCTCCGCTCCATGTACAAGTACATCTCTGCTCCATGTACAAGTACCTCTCCGCTCAATGTACAAGTACATCTCCGCTCCATGTACAAGTACCTCTCCGCTCCATGTACAAGTACATCTCCGCTCCATGTACAAGTACCTCTCCGCTCCATGTACAAGTACCTCTCCGCTCAATGTACAAGTACATCTCCTCTCCATGTACAAGTACCTCTCCGCTCCATGTACAAGTACCTCTCCGCTCCATGTACAAGTACCTCTCCGCTCAATGTCAAGTATCGACAGTACCTCTCCGCTCCATGTACAAGTACCTCTCCGCTGAATGTACAAGTGTCGACAGTACCTCTCCGCTCAATGTACAAGTACCTCTCCGCTCCATGTACAAGTACCTCTCCGCTCTCATGTACAAGTACCTCTCCGCTCCATGTACAAGTACCTCTCCGCTCAATGTACAAGTACCTCTGCGCTCCATGTACAAGTACCTCTCCGCTCAATGTACAAGTACCTCTCCGCTCAATGTACAAGTGTCGACAGTACCTCTCCGCTCCATGTACAAGTACCTCTCCGCTCAATGTACAAGTGTCGACAGTACCTCTACGCTCAATGTACAAGTGTCGACAGTACCTCTCCGCTCTCATGTACAAGTACCTCTCCGATCCATGTACAAGTACATCTCCGCTCCATGTACAAGTACATCTCCGCTCAATGTACAAGTACCTCTCCGCTCCATGTACAAGTACCTCTCCGCTCCATGTACAAGTACATATCTGCTCCATGTACAAGTACCTCTCCGCTCAATGTACAAGTACATCTCCGCTCCATGTACAAGTACCTCTCCGCTCCATGTACAAGTACATCTCCGCTCCATGTACAAGTACCTCTCCGCTCCATGTACAAGTACCTCTCCGCTCAATGTACAAGTACATCTCCGCTCCATGTACAAGTACCTCTCCGCTCCATGTACAAGTACATCTCCGCTCCATGTACAAGTACCTCTCCGCTCAATGTACAAGTACATCTCCGCTCCATGTACAAGTACATCTCCACTCCATGTACAAGTACCTCTCCGCTCAATGTACAAGTACATCTCCGCTCCATGTACCAGTACCTCTCCGCTCAATGTACAAGTACATCTCCACTCCATGTACAAGTACCTCTCCGCTCAATGTACAAGTACATCTCCGCTCCATGTACCAGTACCTCTCCGCTCAATGTACAAGTACATCTCCACTCCATGTACAAGTACCTCTCCGCTCAATGTACAAGTACATCTCCGCTCCATGTACCAGTACCTCTCCGCTCAATGTACAAGTACATCTCCGCTCCATGTACAAGTACCTCTCCGCTCAATGTACAAGTACCTCTCCGCTCAATGTACAAGTACATCTCCGCTCCATGTACCAGTACCTCTCCGCTCAATGTACAAGTACATCTGCGCTCCATGTAGGGCTGGGTATCGTTCAAAATTTTTCGATATCGATACCGTTTCGATACTTGGATTTCGATACCGGTTCCTGAACGATACTTTTTTCGATACCAATTTTTAGAAAAATCAATTTTAACAAAAATAAAACTGCATTACACATTGAAATTATTTTACAAATCTTTAGTTTCCCCCCATCTTAAGTTTTACAGCAGAAAAAAATAAAACCTACTGTATTTAACATAACTTTAAGTTCTCTAAACGTATTGCCGTCCCTACAAAAAATATTGGAGTACTACAAAGGAAAGAAATGTAGCTAAAACAAATAAATCAGTGGAATAGTTTTCAGTGCAAAACAGAGAGTTGCAAATCAGGGTTTAATGCTCACTGATGCAACAGAACTCTATTCTTGTACAAACTGATGAGATGGCTCCACTTCATGCATGGAAGACTAGTTGAGCATTGACTAGCCTATCAATATAGCCTTATATGCCACAAAGTGAATCGCATTTATATTCAACAAACTATCATGACATCAGCGTTTGTTAACGAGTTGCTAAAAATACATGGGCGATAACTGCCCGCTTGCACATAACGCTAATTAATTAAACATTAACGCTAGCGTTGCAGATCAGTGTGCTCACTGCTGCAACAGAACGTCATTCTTGTCAAATCTGACGAGACAGCTCAACTTCACTGACTAGCCAATCAATATAAATGAATCGCATTTACATTCAACAAACTATCATGACATCAGCGTTTGTTAACGAGTTGCTAAAAATACACAATGCCCGCTTGCGCATAACGTTACGGCGGCAATTAATTAAACGATCTAATGCTACAACTCACAGCCAGATGCATGGATTTGTCAGACTGAGGGATCTGATAACCGCTAACTTGCGGTAAGCTGAGCTGACCCACCTCTCAATTATTTCTCTTGTCTGTGGAAACCAGTCCGTGTTGTTTCTGTTTCTTTTCCTGCTTTTCATCATCTTCGCCATATGGTAATCCAGGATAGGAGTAGCTTGAGTGGCTAACTTCTTGTATACTATCCGCACCGCATGCCTGGCTCACAGTCACAACAAACACACCGGCTAAAGTGGGCGTAACGTTTCCTGCATGCCTCTACATGACAGCCAATCACCAGCCGTATTAGAGCGCGGCGTGCAAGCATGTCGCATGCTTATAGGCTCAATGACGCTGTTTTGTTTTGGTATCGAAAATTGGTATCGATTGACAAGGGAGGCTTCGATACCCCTTAGTATCGATGTTTCCATTTCGGTGCCAAGTAAGTATCGAAACTCGATACCCAGCCCTAGCTCCATGTACAAGTACCTCTCCGCTCAATGTACAAGTACCTCTCCGCTCAATGTACAAGTACCTCTCCGCTCCATGTACAAGTACCTCTCCGCTCCATGTACAAGTACCTCTCCGCTCCATGTACAAGTACCTCTCCGCTCCATGTACAAGTACATCTCTGCTCCATGTACAAGTACCTCTCCGCTCAATGTACAAGTACATCTCCGCTCCATGTACAAGTACCTCTCCGCTCCATGTACAAGTACATCTCCGCTCCATGTACAAGTACCTCTCCGCTCCATGTACAAGTACCTCTCCGCTCAATGTACAAGTACATCTCCGCTCCATGTACAAGTACATCTCTGCTCCATGTACAAGTACCTCTCCGCTCAATGTACAAGTACATCTCCGCTCCATGTACAAGTACCTCTCCGCTCCATGTACAAGTACCTCTCCGCTCCATGTACAAGTACCTCTCCGCTCCATGTACAAGTACCTCTCCGCTCCATGTACAAGTACCTCTCCGCTCAATGTCAAGTGTCGACAGTACCTCTCCGCTCCATGTACAAATACCTCTCCGCTCTCATGTACAAGTACCTCTCCGCTCCATGTACAAGTACCTCTCCGCTCAATGTCAAGTGTCGACAGTACCTCTCCGCTCCATGTACAAATACCTCTCCGCTCCATGTACAAGTACCTCTCCGCTCTCATGTACAAGTACCTCTCCGCTCCATGTACAAGTAGCTCTCCGCTCAATGTACAAGTGTCGACAGTACCTTTCCGCTCCATGTACAAATACCTCTCCGCTCTCATGTACAAGTACATCTCCGCTCCATGTACCAGTACCTCTCCGCTCAATGTACAAGTACATCTCCACTCCATGTACAAGTACCTCTCCGCTCAATGTACAAGTACATCTCCGCTCCATGTACCAGTACCTCTCCGCTCAATGTACAAGTACATCTCCACTCCATGTACAAGTACCTCTCCGCTCAATGTACAAGTACATCTCCGCTCCATGTACCAGTACCTCTCCGCTCAATGTACAAGTACATCTCCGCTCCATGTACAAGTACCTCTCCGCTCAATGTACAAGTACCTCTCCGCTCAATGTACAAGTACATCTCCGCTCCATGTACCAGTACCTCTCCGCTCAATGTACAAGTACATCTGCGCTCCATGTAGGGCTGGGTATCGTTCAAAATTTTTCGATATCGATACCGTTTCGATACTTGGATTTCGATACCGGTTCCTGAACGATACTTTTTTCGATACCAATTTTTAGAAAAATCAATTTTAACAAAAATAAAACTGCATTACACATTGAAATTATTTTACAAATCTTTAGTTTCCCCCCATCTTAAGTTTTACAGCAGAAAAAAATAAAACCTACTGTATTTAACATAACTTTAAGTTCTCTAAACGTATTGCCGTCCCTACAAAAAATATTGGAGTACTACAAAGGAAAGAAATGTAGCTAAAACAAATAAATCAGTGGAATAGTTTTCAGTGCAAAACAGAGAGTTGCAAATCAGGGTTTAATGCTCACTGATGCAACAGAACTCTATTCTTGTACAAACTGATGAGATGGCTCCACTTCATGCATGGAAGACTAGTTGAGCATTGACTAGCCTATCAATATAGCCTTATATGCCACAAAGTGAATCGCATTTATATTCAACAAACTATCATGACATCAGCGTTTGTTAACGAGTTGCTAAAAATACATGGGCGATAACTGCCCGCTTGCACATAACGCTAATTAATTAAACATTAACGCTAGCGTTGCAGATCAGTGTGCTCACTGCTGCAACAGAACGTCATTCTTGTCAAATCTGACGAGACAGCTCAACTTCACTGACTAGCCAATCAATATAAATGAATCGCATTTACATTCAACAAACTATCATGACATCAGCGTTTGTTAACGAGTTGCTAAAAATACACAATGCCCGCTTGCGCATAACGTTACGGCGGCAATTAATTAAACGATCTAATGCTACAACTCACAGCCAGATGCATGGATTTGTCAGACTGAGGGATCTGATAACCGCTAACTTGCGGTAAGCTGAGCTGACCCACCTCTCAATTATTTCTCTTGTCTGTGGAAACCAGTCCGTGTTGTTTCTGTTTCTTTTCCTGCTTTTCATCATCTTCGCCATATGGTAATCCAGGATAGGAGTAGCTTGAGTGGCTAACTTCTTGTATACTATCCGCACCGCACGCCTGGCTCACAGTCACAACAAACACACCGGCTAAAGTGGGCGTAACGTTTCCTGCATGCCTCTACATGACAGCCAATCACCAGCCGTATTAGAGCGCGGCGTGCAAGCATGTCGCATGCTTATAGGCTCAATGACGCTGTTTTGTTTTGGTATCGAAAATTGGTATCGATTGACAAGGGAGGCTTCGATACCCCTTAGTATCGATGTTTCCATTTCGGTGCCAAGTAAGTATCGAAACTCGATACCCAGCCCTAGCTCCATGTACAAGTACCTCTCCGCTCAATGTACAAGTACCTCTCCGCTCAATGTACAAGTACCTCTCCGCTCCATGTACAAGTACCTCTCCGCTCCATGTACAAGTACCTCTCCGCTCCATGTACAAGTACCTCTCCGCTCCATGTACAAGTACATCTCTGCTCCATGTACAAGTACCTCTCCGCTCAATGTACAAGTACATCTCCGCTCCATGTACAAGTACCTCTCCGCTCCATGTACAAGTACATCTCCGCTCCATGTACAAGTACCTCTCCGCTCCATGTACAAGTACCTCTCCGCTCAATGTACAAGTACATCTCCGCTCCATGTACAAGTACATCTCTGCTCCATGTACAAGTACCTCTCCGCTCAATGTACAAGTACATCTCCGCTCCATGTACAAGTACCTCTCCGCTCCATGTACAAGTACCTCTCCGCTCCATGTACAAGTACCTCTCCGCTCCATGTACAAGTACCTCTCCGCTCCATGTACAAGTACCTCTCCGCTCAATGTCAAGTGTCGACAGTACCTCTCCGCTCCATGTACAAATACCTCTCCGCTCTCATGTACAAGTACCTCTCCGCTCCATGTACAAGTACCTCTCCGCTCAATGTCAAGTGTCGACAGTACCTCTCCGCTCCATGTACAAATACCTCTCCGCTCCATGTACAAGTACCTCTCCGCTCTCATGTACAAGTACCTCTCCGCTCCATGTACAAGTAGCTCTCCGCTCAATGTACAAGTGTCGACAGTACCTTTCCGCTCCATGTACAAATACCTCTCCGCTCTCATGTACAAGTACCTCTCCGCTCCATGTACAAGTACCTCTCCGCTCAATGTACAAATACCTCTCCGCTCCATGTATAAGTACCTCTCCGCTCTATGTACAAGTACCTCTCCGCTCCATGTACAAGTACCTCTCCGCTCAATGTACAAATACCTCTCCGCTCCATGTACAAGTAGCTCTCCGCTGAATGTACAAGTGTCGACAGTACCTCTCCGCTCAATGTACAAGTACCTCTCCGCTCAATGTACAAATACCTCTCCGCTCCATGTACAAGTACCTCTCCGCTCAATGTCAAGTATCGACAGTACCTCTCCGCTCCATGTACAAGTACCTCTCCGCTGAATGTACAAGTGTCGACAGTACCTCTCCGCTCAATGTACAAGTACCTCTCCGCTCCATGTACAAGTACCTCTCCGCTCTCATGTACAAGTACCTCTCCGCTCCATGTACAAGTACCTCTCCGCTCAATGTACAAGTACCTCTGCGCTCCATGTACAAGTACCTCTCCGCTCAATGTACAAGTACCTCTCCGCTCAATGTACAAGTGTCGACAGTACCTCTCCGCTCCATGTACAAGTACCTCTCCGCTCAATGTACAAGTGTCGACAGTACCTCTACGCTCAATGTACAAGTGTCGACAGTACCTCTCCGCTCTCATGTACAAGTACCTCTCCGATCCATGTACAAGTACATCTCCGCTCCATGTACAAGTACATCTCCGCTCAATGTACAAGTACCTCTCCGCTCCATGTACAAGTACCTCTCCGCTCCATGTACAAGTACCTCTCCGCTCCATGTACAAGTACCTCTCCGCTCCATGTACAAGTACCTCTCCGCTCCATGTACAAGTACCTCTCCGCTCCATGTACAAGTACCTCTCCGCTCAATGTACAAGTACCTCTCCGCTCCATGTACAAGTACCTCTCCGCTCCATGTACAAGTACCTCTCCGCTCCATGTACAAGTACCTCTCCGCTCAATGTCAAGTATCGACAGTACCTCTCCGCTCCATGTACAAGTACCTCTCCGCTGAATGTACAAGTGTCGACAGTACCTCTCCGCTCAATGTACAAGTACCTCTCCGCTCCATGTACAAGTACCTCTCCGCTCTCATGTACAAGTACCTCTCCGCTCCATGTACAAGTACCTCTCCGCTCAATGTACAAGTACCTCTGCGCTCCATGTACAAGTACCTCTCCGCTCAATGTACAAGTACCTCTCCGCTCAATGTACAAGTGTCGACAGTACCTCTCCGCTCCATGTACAAGTACCTCTCCGCTCAATGTACAAGTGTCGACAGTACCTCTACGCTCAATGTACAAGTGTCGACAGTACCTCTCCGCTCTCATGTACAAGTACCTCTCCGATCCATGTACAAGTACATCTCCGCTCCATGTACAAGTACATCTCCGCTCAATGTACAAGTACCTCTCCGCTCCATGTACAAGTACCTCTCCGCTCCATGTACAAGTACATCTCTGCTCCATGTACAAGTACCTCTCCGCTCAATGTACAAGTACATCTCCGCTCCATGTACAAGTACCTCTCCGCTCCATGTACAAGTACATCTCCGCTCCATGTACAAGTACCTCTCCGCTCCATGTACAAGTACCTCTCCGCTCAATGTACAAGTACATCTCCGCTCCATGTACAAGTACCTCTCCGCTCCATGTACAAGTACATCTCCGCTCCATGTACAAGTACCTCTCCGCTCAATGTACAAGTACATCTCCGCTCCATGTACAAGTACATCTCCACTCCATGTACAAGTACCTCTCCGCTCAATGTACAAGTACATCTCCGCTCCATGTACCAGTACCTCTCCGCTCAATGTACAAGTACATCTCCACTCCATGTACAAGTACCTCTCCGCTCAATGTACAAGTACATCTCCGCTCCATGTACCAGTACCTCTCCGCTCAATGTACAAGTACATCTCCACTCCATGTACAAGTACCTCTCCGCTCAATGTACAAGTACATCTCCGCTCCATGTACCAGTACCTCTCCGCTCAATGTACAAGTACATCTCCGCTCCATGTACAAGTACCTCTCCGCTCAATGTACAAGTACCTCTCCGCTCAATGTACAAGTACATCTCCGCTCCATGTACCAGTACCTCTCCGCTCAATGTACAAGTACATCTGCGCTCCATGTAGGGCTGGGTATCGTTCAAAATTTTTCGATATCGATACCGTTTCGATACTTGGATTTCGATACCGGTTCCTGAACGATACTTTTTTCGATACCAATTTTTAGAAAAATCCATTTTAACAAAAATAAAACTGCATTACACATTGAAATTATTTTACAAATCTTTAGTTTCCCCCCATCTTAAGTTTTACAGCAGAAAAAAATAAAACCTACTGTATTTAACATAACTTTAAGTTCTCTAAACGTATTGCCGTCCCTACAAAAAATATTGGAGTACTACAAAGGAAAGAAATGTAGCTAAAACAAATAAATCAGTGGAATAGTTTTCAGTGCAAAACAGAGAGTTGCAAATCAGGGTTTAATGCTCACTGATGCAACAGAACTCTATTCTTGTACAAACTGATGAGATGGCTCCACTTCATGCATGGAAGACTAGTTGAGCATTGACTAGCCTATCAATATAGCCTTATATGCCACAAAGTGAATCGCATTTATATTCAACAAACTATCATGACATCAGCGTTTGTTAACGAGTTGCTAAAAATACATGGGCGATAACTGCCCGCTTGCACATAACGCTAATTAATTAAACATTAACGCTAGCGTTGCAGATCAGTGTGCTCACTGCTGCAACAGAACGTCATTCTTGTCAAATCTGACGAGACAGCTCAACTTCACTGACTAGCCAATCAATATAAATGAATCGCATTTACATTCAACAAACTATCATGACATCAGCGTTTGTTAACGAGTTGCTAAAAATACACAATGCCCGCTTGCGCATAACGTTACGGCGGCAATTAATTAAACGATCTAATGCTACAACTCACAGCCAGATGCATGGATTTGTCAGACTGAGGGATCTGATAACCGCTAACTTGCGGTAAGCTGAGCTGACCCACCTCTCAATTATTTATCTTGTCTGTGGAAACCAGTCCGTGTTGTTTCTGTTTCTTTTCCTGCTTTTCATCATCTTCGCCATATGGTAATCCAGGATAGGAGTAGCTTGAGTGGCTAACTTCTTGTATACTATCCGCACCGCACGCCTGGCTCACAGTCACAACAAACACACCGGCTAAAGTGGGCGTAACGTTTCCTGCATGCCTCTACATGACAGCCAATCACCAGCCGTATTAGAGCGCGGCGTGCAAGCATGTCGCATGCTTATAGGCTCAATGACGCTGTTTTGTTTTGGTATCGAAAATTGGTATCGATTGACAAGGGAGGCTTCGATACCCCTTAGTATCGATGTTTCCATTTCGGTGCCAAGTAAGTATCGAAACTCGATACCCAGCCCTAGCTCCATGTACAAGTACCTCTCCGCTCAATGTACAAGTACCTCTCCGCTCAATGTACAAGTACCTCTCCGCTCCATGTACAAGTACCTCTCCGCTCCATGTACAAGTACCTCTCCGCTCCATGTACAAGTACCTCTCCGCTCCATGTACAAGTACATCTCTGCTCCATGTACAAGTACCTCTCCGCTCAATGTACAAGTACATCTCCGCTCCATGTACAAGTACCTCTCCGCTCCATGTACAAGTACATCTCCGCTCCATGTACAAGTACATCTCTGCTCCATGTACAAGTACCTCTCCGCTCAATGTACAAGTACATCTCCGCTCCATGTACAAGTACATCTCTGCTCCATGTACAAGTACCTCTCCGCTCAATGTACAAGTACATCTCCGCTCCATGTACAAGTACCTCTCCGCTCCATGTACAAGTACCTCTCCGCTCCATGTACAAGTACCTCTCCGCTCCATGTACAAGTACCTCTCCGCTCCATGTACAAGTACCTCTCCGCTCAATGTCAAGTGTCGACAGTACCTCTCCGCTCCATGTACAAATACCTCTCCGCTCTCATGTACAAGTACCTCTCCGCTCCATGTACAAGTACCTCTCCGCTCAATGTCAAGTGTCGACAGTACCTCTCCGCTCCATGTACAAATACCTCTCCGCTCCATGTACAAGTACCTCTCCGCTCTCATGTACAAGTACCTCTCCGCTCCATGTACAAGTAGCTCTCCGCTCAATGTACAAGTGTCGACAGTACCTTTCCGCTCCATGTACAAATACCTCTCCGCTCTCATGTACAAGTACCTCTCCGCTCCATGTACAAGTACCTCTCCGCTCAATGTACAAATACCTCTCCGCTCCATGTATAAGTACCTCTCCGCTCTATGTACAAGTACCTCTCCGCTCCATGTACAAGTACCTCTCCGCTCAATGTACAAATACCTCTCCGCTCCATGTACAAGTAGCTCTCCGCTGAATGTACAAGTGTCGACAGTACCTCTCCGCTCAATGTACAAGTACCTCTCCGCTCAATGTACAAATACCTCTCCGCTCCATGTACAAGTACCTCTCCGCTCAATGTCAAGTATCGACAGTACCTCTCCGCTCCATGTACAAGTACCTCTCCGCTGAATGTACAAGTGTCGACAGTACCTCTCCGCTCAATGTACAAGTACCTCTCCGCTCCATGTACAAGTACCTCTCCGCTCTCATGTACAAGTACCTCTCCGCTCCATGTACAAGTACCTCTCCGCTCAATGTACAAGTACCTCTGCGCTCCATGTACAAGTACCTCTCCGCTCAATGTACAAGTACCTCTCCGCTCAATGTACAAGTGTCGACAGTACCTCTCCGCTCCATGTACAAGTACCTCTCCGCTCAATGTACAAGTGTCGACAGTACCTCTACGCTCAATGTACAAGTGTCGACAGTACCTCTCCGCTCTCATGTACAAGTACCTCTCCGATCCATGTACAAGTACATCTCCGCTCCATGTACAAGTACATCTCCGCTCAATGTACAAGTACCTCTCCGCTCCATGTACAAGTACCTCTCCGCTCCATGTACAAGTACCTCTCCGCTCCATGTACAAGTACCTCTCCGCTCCATGTACAAGTACCTCTCCGCTCCATGTACAAGTACCTCTCCGCTCAATGTACAAGTACCTCTCCGCTCCATGTACAAGTACCTCTCCGCTCAATGTACAAGTACCTCTCCGCTCCATGTACAAGTACCTCTCCGCTCCATGTACAAGTACCTCTCCGCTCCATGTACAAGTACCTCTCCGCTCAATGTCAAGTATCGACAGTACCTCTCCGCTCCATGTACAAGTACCTCTCCGCTGAATGTACAAGTGTCGACAGTACCTCTCCGCTCAATGTACAAGTACCTCTCCGCTCCATGTACAAGTACCTCTCCGCTCTCATGTACAAGTACCTCTCCGCTCCATGTACAAGTACCTCTCCGCTCAATGTACAAGTACCTCTGCGCTCCATGTACAAGTACCTCTCCGCTCAATGTACAAGTACCTCTCCGCTCAATGTACAAGTGTCGACAGTACCTCTCCGCTCCATGTACAAGTACCTCTCCGCTCAATGTACAAGTGTCGACAGTACCTCTACGCTCAATGTACAAGTGTCGACAGTACCTCTCCGATCCATGTACAAGTACATCTCCGCTCCATGTACAAGTACATCTCCGCTCAATGTACAAGTACCTCTCCGCTCCATGTACAAGTACCTCTCCGCTCCATGTACAAGTACATCTCTGCTCCATGTACAAGTACCTCTCCGCTCAATGTACAAGTACATCTCCGCTCCATGTACAAGTACCTCTCCGCTCCATGTACAAGTACATCTCCGCTCCATGTACAAGTACCTCTCCGCTCCATGTACAAGTACCTCTCCGCTCAATGTACAAGTACATCTCCGCTCCATGTACAAGTACCTCTCCGCTCCATGTACAAGTACCTCTCCGCTCCATGTACAAGTACCTCTCCGCTCAATGTCAAGTATCGACAGTACCTCTCCGCTCCATGTACAAGTACCTCTCCGCTGAATGTACAAGTGTCGACAGTACCTCTCCGCTCAATGTACAAGTACCTCTCCGCTCCATGTACAAGTACCTCTCCGCTCTCATGTACAAGTACCTCTCCGCTCCATGTACAAGTACCTCTCCGCTCAATGTACAAGTACCTCTGCGCTCCATGTACAAGTACCTCTCCGCTCAATGTACAAGTACCTCTCCGCTCAATGTACAAGTGTCGACAGTACCTCTCCGCTCCATGTACAAGTACCTCTCCGCTCAATGTACAAGTGTCGACAGTACCTCTACGCTCAATGTACAAGTGTCGACAGTACCTCTCCGCTCTCATGTACAAGTACCTCTCCGATCCATGTACAAGTACATCTCCGCTCCATGTACAAGTACATCTCCGCTCAATGTACAAGTACCTCTCCGCTCCATGTACAAGTACCTCTCCGCTCCATGTACAAGTACATCTCTGCTCCATGTACAAGTACCTCTCCGCTCAATGTACAAGTACATCTCCGCTCCATGTACAAGTACCTCTCCGCTCCATTTACAAGTACATCTCCGCTCCATGTACAAGTACCTCTCCGCTCCATGTACAAGTACCTCTCCGCTCAATGTACAAGTACATCTCCGCTCCATGTACAAGTACCTCTCCGCTCCATGTACAAGTACATCTCCGCTCCATGTACAAGTACCTCTCCGCTCAATGTACAAGTACATCTCCGCTCCATGTACAAGTACATCTCCACTCCATGTACAAGTACCTCTCCGCTCAATGTACAAGTACATCTCCGCTCCATGTACCAGTACCTCTCCGCTCAATGTACAAGTACATCTCCACTCCATGTACAAGTACCTCTCCGCTCAATGTACAAGTACATCTCCGCTCCATGTACCAGTACCTCTCCGCTCAATGTACAAGTACATCTCCACTCCATGTACAAGTACCTCTCCGCTCAATGTACAAGTACATCTCCGCTCCATGTACCAGTACCTCTCCGCTCAATGTACAAGTACATCTCCGCTCCATGTACAAGTACCTCTCCGCTCAATGTACAAGTACCTCTCCGCTCAATGTACAAGTACATCTCCGCTCCATGTACCAGTACCTCTCCGCTCAATGTACAAGTACATCTGCGCTCCATGTAGGGCTGGGTATCGTTCAAAATTTTTCGATATCGATACCGTTTCGATACTTGGATTTCGATACCGGTTCCTGAACGATACTTTTTTCGATACCAATTTTTAGAAAAATCCATTTTAACAAAAATAAAACTGCATTACACATTGAAATTATTTTACAAATCTTTAGTTTCCCCCCATCTTAAGTTTTACAGCAGAAAAAAATAAAACCTACTGTATTTAACATAACTTTAAGTTCTCTAAACGTATTGCCGTCCCTACAAAAAATATTGGAGTACTACAAAGGAAAGAAATGTAGCTAAAACAAATAAATCAGTGGAATAGTTTTCAGTGCAAAACAGAGAGTTGCAAATCAGGGTTTAATGCTCACTGATGCAACAGAACTCTATTCTTGTACAAACTGATGAGATGGCTCCACTTCATGCATGGAAGACTAGTTGAGCATTGACTAGCCTATCAATATAGCCTTATATGCCACAAAGTGAATCGCATTTATATTCAACAAACTATCATGACATCAGCGTTTGTTAACGAGTTGCTAAAAATACATGGGCGATAACTGCCCGCTTGCACATAACGCTAATTAATTAAACATTAACGCTAGCGTTGCAGATCAGTGTGCTCACTGCTGCAACAGAACGTCATTCTTGTCAAATCTGACGAGACAGCTCAACTTCACTGACTAGCCAATCAATATAAATGAATCGCATTTACATTCAACAAACTATCATGACATCAGCGTTTGTTAACGAGTTGCTAAAAATACACAATGCCCGCTTGCGCATAACGTTACGGCGGCAATTAATTAAACGATCTAATGCTACAACTCACAGCCAGATGCATGGATTTGTCAGACTGAGGGATCTGATAACCGCTAACTTGCGGTAAGCTGAGCTGACCCACCTCTCAATTATTTCTCTTGTCTGTGGAAACCAGTCCGTGTTGTTTCTGTTTCTTTTCCTGCTTTTCATCATCTTCGCCATATGGTAATCCAGGATAGGAGTAGCTTGAGTGGCTAACTTCTTGTATACTATCCGCACCGCACGCCTGGCTCACAGTCACAACAAACACACCGGCTAAAGTGGGCGTAACGTTTCCTGCATGCCTCTACATGACAGCCAATCACCAGCCGTATTAGAGCGCGGCGTGCAAGCATGTCGCATGCTTATAGGCTCAATGACGCTGTTTTGTTTTGGTATCGAAAATTGGTATCGATTGACAAGGGAGGCTTCGATACCCCTTAGTATCGATGTTTCCATTTCGGTGCCAAGTAAGTATCGAAACTCGATACCCAGCCCTAGCTCCATGTACAAGTACCTCTCCGCTCAATGTACAAGTACCTCTCCGCTCCATGTACAAGTACCTCTCCGCTCAATGTCAAGTATCGACAGTACCTCTCCGCTCCATGTACAAGTACCTCTCCGCTGAATGTACAAGTGTCGACAGTACCTCTCCGCTCAATGTACAAGTACCTCTCCGCTCCATGTACAAGTACCTCTCCGCTCTCATGTACAAGTACCTCTCCGCTCCATGTACAAGTACCTCTCCGCTCAATGTACAAGTACCTCTGCGCTCCATGTACAAGTACCTCTCCGCTCAATGTACAAGTACCTCTCCGCTCAATGTACAAGTGTCGACAGTACCTCTCCGCTCCATGTACAAGTACCTCTCCGCTCAATGTACAAGTGTCGACAGTACCTCTACGCTCAATGTACAAGTGTCGACAGTACCTCTCCGCTCTCATGTACAAGTACCTCTCCGATCCATGTACAAGTACATCTCCGCTCCATGTACAAGTACATCTCCGCTCAATGTACAAGTACCTCTCCGCTCCATGTACAAGTACCTCTCCGCTCCATGTACAAGTACATCTCTGCTCCATGTACAAGTACCTCTCCGCTCAATGTACAAGTACATCTCCGCTCCATGTACAAGTACCTCTCCGCTCCATGTACAAGTACATCTCCGCTCCATGTACAAGTACCTCTCCGCTCCATGTACAAGTACCTCTCCGCTCAATGTACAAGTACATCTCCGCTCCATGTACAAGTACCTCTCCGCTCCATGTACAAGTACCTCTCCGCTCCATGTACAAGTACCTCTCCGCTCAATGTCAAGTATCGACAGTACCTCTCCGCTCCATGTACAAGTACCTCTCCGCTGAATGTACAAGTGTCGACAGTACCTCTCCGCTCAATGTACAAGTACCTCTCCGCTCCATGTACAAGTACCTCTCCGCTCTCATGTACAAGTACCTCTCCGCTCCATGTACAAGTACCTCTCCGCTCAATGTACAAGTACCTCTGCGCTCCATGTACAAGTACCTCTCCGCTCAATGTACAAGTACCTCTCCGCTCAATGTACAAGTGTCGACAGTACCTCTCCGCTCCATGTACAAGTACCTCTCCGCTCAATGTACAAGTGTCGACAGTACCTCTACGCTCAATGTACAAGTGTCGACAGTACCTCTCCGCTCTCATGTACAAGTACCTCTCCGATCCATGTACAAGTACATCTCCGCTCCATGTACAAGTACATCTCCGCTCAATGTACAAGTACCTCTCCGCTCCATGTACAAGTACCTCTCCGCTCCATGTACAAGTACATCTCTGCTCCATGTACAAGTACCTCTCCGCTCAATGTACAAGTACATCTCCGCTCCATGTACAAGTACCTCTCCGCTCCATGTACAAGTACATCTCCGCTCCATGTACAAGTACCTCTCCGCTCCATGTACAAGTACCTCTCCGCTCAATGTACAAGTACATCTCCGCTCCATGTACAAGTACCTCTCCGCTCCATGTACAAGTACATCTCCGCTCCATGTACAAGTACCTCTCCGCTCAATGTACAAGTACATCTCCGCTCCATGTACAAGTACATCTCCACTCCATGTACAAGTACCTCTCCGCTCAATGTACAAGTACATCTCCGCTCCATGTACCAGTACCTCTCCGCTCAATGTACAAGTACATCTCCACTCCATGTACAAGTACCTCTCCGCTCAATGTACAAGTACATCTCCGCTCCATGTACCAGTACCTCTCCGCTCAATGTACAAGTACATCTCCACTCCATGTACAAGTACCTCTCCGCTCAATGTACAAGTACATCTCCGCTCCATGTACCAGTACCTCTCCGCTCAATGTACAAGTACATCTCCGCTCCATGTACAAGTACCTCTCCGCTCAATGTACAAGTACCTCTCCGCTCAATGTACAAGTACATCTCCGCTCCATGTACCAGTACCTCTCCGCTCAATGTACAAGTACATCTGCGCTCCATGTAGGGCTGGGTATCGTTCAAAATTTTTCGATATCGATACCGTTTCGATACTTGGATTTCGATACCGGTTCCTGAACGATACTTTTTTCGATACCAATTTTTAGAAAAATCCATTTTAACAAAAATAAAACTGCATTACACATTGAAATTATTTTACAAATCTTTAGTTTCCCCCCATCTTAAGTTTTACAGCAGAAAAAAATAAAACCTACTGTATTTAACATAACTTTAAGTTCTCTAAACGTATTGCCGTCCCTACAAAAAATATTGGAGTACTACAAAGGAAAGAAATGTAGCTAAAACAAATAAATCAGTGGAATAGTTTTCAGTGCAAAACAGAGAGTTGCAAATCAGGGTTTAATGCTCACTGATGCAACAGAACTCTATTCTTGTACAAACTGATGAGATGGCTCCACTTCATGCATGGAAGACTAGTTGAGCATTGACTAGCCTATCAATATAGCCTTATATGCCACAAAGTGAATCGCATTTATATTCAACAAACTATCATGACATCAGCGTTTGTTAACGAGTTGCTAAAAATACATGGGCGATAACTGCCCGCTTGCACATAACGCTAATTAATTAAACATTAACGCTAGCGTTGCAGATCAGTGTGCTCACTGCTGCAACAGAACGTCATTCTTGTCAAATCTGACGAGACAGCTCAACTTCACTGACTAGCCAATCAATATAAATGAATCGCATTTACATTCAACAAACTATCATGACATCAGCGTTTGTTAACGAGTTGCTAAAAATACACAATGCCCGCTTGCGCATAACGTTACGGCGGCAATTAATTAAACGATCTAATGCTACAACTCACAGCCAGATGCATGGATTTGTCAGACTGAGGGATCTGATAACCGCTAACTTGCGGTAAGCTGAGCTGACCCACCCCTCAATTATTTCTCTTGTCTGTGGAAACCAGTCCGTGTTGTTTCTGTTTCTTTTCCTGCTTTTCATCATCTTCGCCATATGGTAATCCAGGATAGGAGTAGCTTGAGTGGCTAACTTCTTGTATACTATCCGCACCGCACGCCTGGCTCACAGTCACAACAAACACACCGGCTAAAGTGGGCGTAACGTTTCCTGCATGCCTCTACATGACAGCCAATCACCAGCCGTATTAGAGCGCGGCGTGCAAGCATGTCGCATGCTTATAGGCTCAATGACGCTGTTTTGTTTTGGTATCGAAAATTGGTATCGATTGACAAGGGAGGCTTCGATACCCCTTAGTATCGATGTTTCCATTTCGGTGCCAAGTAAGTATCGAAACTCGATACCCAGCCCTAGCTCCATGTACAAGTACCTCTCCGCTCAATGTACAAGTACCTCTCCGCTCCATGTACAAGTACCTCTCCGCTCAATGTCAAGTATCGACAGTACCTCTCCGCTCCATGTACAAGTACCTCTCCGCTGAATGTACAAGTGTCGACAGTACCTCTCCGCTCAATGTACAAGTACCTCTCCGCTCCATGTACAAGTACCTCTCCGCTCTCATGTACAAGTACCTCTCCGCTCCATGTACAAGTACCTCTCCGCTCAATGTACAAGTACCTCTGCGCTCCATGTACAAGTACCTCTCCGCTCAATGTACAAGTACCTCTCCGCTCAATGTACAAGTGTCGACAGTACCTCTCCGCTCCATGTACAAGTACCTCTCCGCTCAATGTACAAGTGTCGACAGTACCTCTACGCTCAATGTACAAGTGTCGACAGTACCTCTCCGCTCTCATGTACAAGTACCTCTCCGATCCATGTACAAGTACATCTCCGCTTCATGTACAAGTACATCTCCGCTCAATGTACAAGTACCTCTCCGCTCCATGTACAAGTACCTCTCCGCTCCATGTACAAGTACATCTCTGCTCCATGTACAAGTACCTCTCCGCTCAATGTACAAGTACATCTCCGCTCCATGTACAAGTACCTCTCCGCTCCATGTACAAGTACATCTCCGCTCCATGTACAAGTACCTCTCCGCGCCATGTACAAGTACCTCTCCGCTCAATGTACAAGTAGATCTCCGCTCCATGTACAAGTACCTCTCCGCTCCATGTACAAGTACCTCTCCGCTCCATGTACAAGTACCTCTCCGCTCAATGTCAAGTATCGACAGTACCTCTCCGCTCCATGTACAAGTACCTCTCCGCTGAATGTACAAGTGTCGACAGTACCTCTCCGCTCAATGTACAAGTACCTCTCCGCTCCATGTACAAGTACCTCTCCGCTCTCATGTACAAGTACCTCTCCGCTCCATGTACAAGTACCTCTCCGCTCAATGTACAAGTACCTCTGCGCTCCATGTACAAGTACCTCTCCGCTCAATGTACAAGTACCTCTCCGCTCAATGTACAAGTGTCGACAGTACCTCTCCGCTCCATGTACAAGTACCTCTCCGCTCAATGTACAAGTGTCGACAGTACCTCTACGCTCAATGTACAAGTGTCGACAGTACCTCTCCGCTCTCATGTACAAGTACCTCTCCGATCCATGTACAAGTACATCTCCGCTCCATGTACAAGTACATCTCCGCTCAATGTACAAGTACCTCTCCGCTCCATGTACAAGTACCTCTCCGCTCCATGTACAAGTACATCTCTGCTCCATGTACAAGTACCTCTCCGCTCAATGTACAAGTACATCTCCGCTCCATGTACAAGTACCTCTCCGCTCCATGTACAAGTACATCTCCGCTCCATGTACAAGTACCTCTCCGCTCCATGTACAAGTACCTCTCCGCTCAATGTACAAGTACATCTCCGCTCCATGTACAAGTACCTCTCCGCTCCATGTACAAGTACATCTCCGCTCCATGTACAAGTACCTCTCCGCTCAATGTACAAGTACATCTCCGCTCCATGTACAAGTACATCTCCACTCCATGTACAAGTACCTCTCCGCTCAATGTACAAGTACATCTCCGCTCCATGTACCAGTACCTCTCCGCTCAATGTACAAGTACATCTCCACTCCATGTACAAGTACCTCTCCGCTCAATGTACAAGTACATCTCCGCTCCATGTACCAGTACCTCTCCGCTCAATGTACAAGTACATCTCCACTCCATGTACAAGTACCTCTCCGCTCAATGTACAAGTACATCTCCGCTCCATGTACCAGTACCTCTCCGCTCAATGTACAAGTACATCTCCGCTCCATGTACAAGTACCTCTCCGCTCAATGTACAAGTACCTCTCCGCTCAATGTACAAGTACATCTCCGCTCCATGTACCAGTACCTCTCCGCTCAATGTACAAGTACATCTGCGCTCCATGTAGGGCTGGGTATCGTTCAAAATTTTTCGATATCGATACCGTTTCGATACTTGGATTTCGATACCGGTTCCTGAACGATACTTTTTTCGATACCAATTTTTAGAAAAATCCATTTTAACAAAAATAAAACTGCATTACACATTGAAATTATTTTACAAATCTTTAGTTTCCCCCCATCTTAAGTTTTACAGCAGAAAAAAATAAAACCTACTGTATTTAACATAACTTTAAGTTCTCTAAACGTATTGCCGTCCCTACAAAAAATATTGGAGTACTACAAAGGAAAGAAATGTAGCTAAAACAAATAAATCAGTGGAATAGTTTTCAGTGCAAAACAGAGAGTTGCAAATCAGGGTTTAATGCTCACTGATGCAACAGAACTCTATTCTTGTACAAACTGATGAGATGGCTCCACTTCATGCATGGAAGACTAGTTGAGCATTGACTAGCCTATCAATATAGCCTTATATGCCACAAAGTGAATCGCATTTATATTCAACAAACTATCATGACATCAGCGTTTGTTAACGAGTTGCTAAAAATACATGGGCGATAACTGCCCGCTTGCACATAACGCTAATTAATTAAACATTAACGCTAGCGTTGCAGATCAGTGTGCTCACTGCTGCAACAGAACGTCATTCTTGTCAAATCTGACGAGACAGCTCAACTTCACTGACTAGCCAATCAATATAAATGAATCGCATTTACATTCAACAAACTATCATGACATCAGCGTTTGTTAACGAGTTGCTAAAAATACACAATGCCCGCTTGCGCATAACGTTACGGCGGCAATTAATTAAACGATCTAATGCTACAACTCACAGCCAGATGCATGGATTTGTCAGACTGAGGGATCTGATAACCGCTAACTTGCGGTAAGCTGAGCTGACCCACCTCTCAATTATTTCTCTTGTCTGTGGAAACCAGTCCGTGTTGTTTCTGTTTCTTTTCCTGCTTTTCATCATCTTCGCCATATGGTAATCCAGGATAGGAGTAGCTTGAGTGGCTAACTTCTTGTATACTATCCGCACCGCACGCCTGGCTCACAGTCACAACAAACACACCGGCTAAAGTGGGCGTAACGTTTCCTGCATGCCTCTACATGACAGCCAATCACCAGCCGTATTAGAGCGCGGCGTGCAAGCATGTCGCATGCTTATAGGCTCAATGACGCTGTTTTGTTTTGGTATCGAAAATTGGTATCGATTGACAAGGGAGGCTTCGATACCCCTTAGTATCGATGTTTCCATTTCGGTGCCAAGTAAGTATCGAAACTCGATACCCAGCCCTAGCTCCATGTACAAGTACCTCTCCGCTCAATGTACAAGTACCTCTCCGCTCAATGTACAAGTACCTCTCCGCTCCATGTACAAGTACCTCTCCGCTCCATGTACAAGTACCTCTCCGCTCCATGTACAAGTACCTCTCCGCTCCATGTACAAGTACATCTCTGCTCCATGTACAAGTACCTCTCCGCTCAATGTACAAGTACATCTCCGCTCCATGTACAAGTACCTCTCCGCTCCATGTACAAGTACATCTCCGCTCCATGTACAAGTACCTCTCCGCTCCATGTACAAGTACCTCTCCGCTCAATGTACAAGTACATCTCCGCTCCATGTACAAGTACATCTCTGCTCCATGTACAAGTACCTCTCCGCTCAATGTACAAGTACATCTCCGCTCCATGTACAAGTACCTCTCCGCTCCATGTACAATTACCTCTCCGCTCCATGTACAAGTACCTCTCCGCTCCATGTACAAGTACCTCTCCGCTCCATGTACAAGTACCTCTCCGCTCAATGTCAAGTGTCGACAGTACCTCTCCGCTCCATGTACAAATACCTCTCCGCTCTCATGTACAAGTACCTCTCCGCTCCATGTACAAGTACCTCTCCGCTCAATGTCAAGTGTCGACAGTACCTCTCCGCTCCATGTACAAATACCTCTCCGCTCCATGTACAAGTACCTCTCCGCTCTCATGTACAAGTACCTCTCCGCTCCATGTACAAGTAGCTCTCCGCTCAATGTACAAGTGTCGACAGTACCTTTCCGCTCCATGTACAAATACCTCTCCGCTCTCATGTACAAGTACCTCTCCGCTCCATGTACAAGTACCTCTCCGCTCAATGTACAAATACCTCTCCGCTCCATGTATAAGTACCTCTCCGCTCTATGTACAAGTACCTCTCCGCTCCATGTACAAGTACCTCTCCGCTCAATGTACAAATACCTCTCCGCTCCATGTACAAGTAGCTCTCCGCTGAATGTACAAGTGTCGACAGTACCTCTCCGCTCAATGTACAAGTACCTCTCCGCTCAATGTACAAATACCTCTCCGCTCCATGTACAAGTACCTCTCCGCTCAATGTCAAGTATCGACAGTACCTCTCCGCTCCATGTACAAGTACCTCTCCGCTGAATGTACAAGTGTCGACAGTACCTCTCCGCTCAATGTACAAGTACCTCTCCGCTCCATGTACAAGTACCTCTCCGCTCTCATGTACAAGTACCTCTCCGCTCCATGTACAAGTACCTCTCCGCTCAATGTACAAGTACCTCTGCGCTCCATGTACAAGTACCTCTCCGCTCAATGTACAAGTACCTCTCCGCTCAATGTACAAGTGTCGACAGTACCTCTCCGCTCCATGTACAAGTACCTCTCCGCTCAATGTACAAGTGTCGACAGTACCTCTACGCTCAATGTACAAGTGTCGACAGTACCTCTCCGCTCTCATGTACAAGTACCTCTCCGATCCATGTACAAGTACATCTCCGCTCCATGTACAAGTACATCTCCGCTCAATGTACAAGTACCTCTCCGCTCCATGTACAAGTACCTCTCCGCTCCATGTACAAGTACCTCTCCGCTCCATGTACAAGTACCTCTCCGCTCCATGTACAAGTACCTCTCCGCTCAATGTACAAGTACCTCTCCGCTCCATGTACAAGTACCTCTCCGCTCAATGTACAAGTACCTCTCCGCTCCATGTACAAGTACCTCTCCGCTCCATGTACAAGTACCTCTCCGCTCCATGTACAAGTACCTCTCCGCTCAATGTCAAGTATCGACAGTACCTCTCCGCTCCATGTACAAGTACCTCTCCGCTGAATGTACAAGTGTCGACAGTACCTCTCCGCTCAATGTACAAGTACCTCTCCGCTCCATGTACAAGTACCTCTCCGCTCTCATGTACAAGTACCTCTCCGCTCCATGTACAAGTACCTCTCCGCTCAATGTACAAGTACCTCTGCGCTCCATGTACAAGTACCTCTCCGCTCAATGTACAAGTACCTCTCCGCTCAATGTACAAGTGTCGACAGTACCTCTCCGCTCCATGTACAAGTACCTCTCCGCTCAATGTACAAGTGTCGACAGTACCTCTACGCTCAATGTACAAGTGTCGACAGTACCTCTCCGCTCTCATGTACAAGTACCTCTCCGATCCAGGTACAAGTACATCTCCGCTCCATGTACAAGTACATCTCCGCTCAATGTACAAGTACCTCTCCGCTCCATGTACAAGTACCTCTCCGCTCCATGTACAAGTACATCTCTGCTCCATGTACAAGTACCTCTCCGCTCAATGTACAAGTACATCTCCGCTCCATGTACAAGTACCTCTCCGCTCCATGTACAAGTACATCTCCGCTCCATGTACAAGTACCTCTCCGCTCCATGTACAAGTACCTCTCCGCTCAATGTACAAGTACATCTCCGCTCCATGTACAAGTACCTCTCCGCTCCATGTACAAGTACCTCTCCGCTCCATGTACAAGTACCTCTCCGCTCAATGTCAAGTATCGACAGTACCTCTCCGCTCCATGTACAAGTACCTCTCCGCTGAATGTACAAGTGTCGACAGTACCTCTCCGCTCAATGTACAAGTACCTCTCCGCTCCATGTACAAGTACCTCTCCGCTCTCATGTACAAGTACCTCTCCGCTCCATGTACAAGTACCTCTCCGCTCAATGTACAAGTACCTCTGCGCTCCATGTACAAGTACCTCTCCGCTCAATGTACAAGTACCTCTCCGCTCAATGTACAAGTGTCGACAGTACCTCTCCGCTCCATGTACAAGTACCTCTCCGCTCAATGTACAAGTGTCGACAGTACCTCTACGCTCAATGTACAAGTGTCGACAGTACCTCTCCGCTCTCATGTACAAGTACCTCTCCGATCCAGGTACAAGTACATCTCCGCTCCATGTACAAGTACATCTCCGCTCAATGTACAAGTACCTCTCCGCTCCATGTACAAGTACCTCTCCGCTCCATGTACAAGTACATCTCTGCTCCATGTACAAGTACCTCTCCGCTCAATGTACAAGTACATCTCCGCTCCATGTACAAGTACCTCTCCGCTGAATGTACAAGTGTCGACAGTACCTCTCCGCTCAATGTACAAGTACCTCTCCGCTCCATGTACAAGTACCTCTCCGCTCTCATGTACAAGTACCTCTCCGCTCCATGTACAAGTACCTCTCCGCTCAATGTACAAGTACCTCTCCGCTCCATGTACAAGTACCTCTCCGCTCCATGTACAAGTACCTCTCCGCTCAATGTCATGTATCGACAGTACCTCTCCGCTCCATGTACAAGTACCTCTCCGCTGAATGTACAAGTGTCGACAGTACCTCTCCGCTCAATGTACAAGTACCTCTCCGCTCCATGTACAAGTACCTCTCCGCTCTCATGTACAAGTACCTCTCCGCTCCATGTACAAGTACCTCTCCGCTCAATGTACAAGTACCTCTGCGCTCCATGTACAAGTACCTCTCCGCTCAATGTACAAGTACCTCTCCGCTCAATGTACAAGTGTCGACAGTACCTCTCCGCTCCATGTACAAGTACCTCTCCGCTCAATGTACAAGTGTCGACAGTACCTCTACGCTCAATGTACAAGTGTCGACAGTACCTCTCCGCTCTCATGTACAAGTACCTCTCCGATCCAGGTACAAGTACATCTCCGCTCCATGTACAAGTACATCTCCGCTCAATGTACAAGTACCTCTCCGCTCCATGTACAAGTACCTCTCCGCTCCATGTACAAGTACATCTCTGCTCCATGTACAAGTACCTCTCCGCTCAATGTACAAGTACATCTCCGCTCCATGTACAAGTACCTCTCCGCTCCATGTACAAGTACATCTCCGCTCCATGTACAAGTACCTCTCCGCTCCATGTACAAGTACCTCTCCGCTCAATGTACAAGTACATCTCCGCTCCATGTACAAGTACCTCTCCGCTCCATGTACAAGTACCTCTCCGCTCCATGTACAAGTACCTCTCCGCTCAATGTCAAGTATCGACAGTACCTCTCCGCTCCATGTACAAGTACCTCTCCGCTGAATGTACAAGTGTCGACAGTACCTCTCCGCTCAATGTACAAGTACCTCTCCGCTCCATGTACAAGTACCTCTCCGCTCTCATGTACAAGTACCTCTCCGCTCCATGTACAAGTACCTCTCCGCTCAATGTACAAGTACCTCTGCGCTCCATGTACAAGTACCTCTCCGCTCAATGTACAAGTACCTCTCCGCTCAATGTACAAGTGTCGACAGTACCTCTCCGCTCCATGTACAAGTACCTCTCCGCTCAATGTACAAGTGTCGACAGTACCTCTACGCTCAATGTACAAGTGTCGACAGT